>NC_091433.1:63891072-64191072 GCF_964237555.1 Oryctolagus cuniculus
GGAATTTTCCTCTAGTTTTTGCATGCTTTGCATGAGGACCACGTGAAGGGAACGATGAAATTCTGTAAATTATTGTAGTATTAGTTTGTGTAACAGATTTGCCTTAGCACCTGACCTGTGACTTTTTATGAGTACCTGAACATTTTCACGGACATGTTGTCTAAGACCATTTTCTTCTGCTATTTTACAAACTAAAGTCACACTTTATGGCTTATTTCTGATTTTTTAGAGGCATAGAAAACAGAACAAAAATGTGAAAACTCTCTAGCAAGACAAGGAGTTTATGATATTACATCAAGTGATAATGCACACCACAGGAAATGTATGTGAGGCAGGAAAATGTGTTGTGTATTTCCCTACAGCTGTGACTGATGTTGTGATCATTTGGAGTTGGGGAACATCTATTCTGAATGAATATTTATTTGGTTGGTACATCCAGATAAGTGCCTGTCTTTTATCTACTCTAGTAGGGGATGATTCTTTGGGTTTTCAATATTAATTTATTTATGTGATGTGAGATTGAATTGCTGAGTTCTACTGATCATCTTGTACATTTCTGCAAAGATCAGCCTTAACCTTCCATTCTCTGGAGCCATCTACCCTAATTAGCCAATGCCACAACCTCTCAAATTTGCAATATTTTGTCTTCTTAACAACTTGCTTAATTTGGAGATGTGCGCTGAATAGAGGGAAACAGGTCTTCAAAGAAGGAGGTACCTTTCTCTGAAGGGAAGAGAGAACCTCCACTTTGACTATGACCTTGTCTAAACAAGATAAGAGTCGGAGAACACAAGGGGCTTCCATAGCCTTAGAAACTCATGACTGGTGCATAGGGAGATTACTGATGCCATAAACAGGAGTGTCGATTTGTAAAGTCAACAACAGGAGTCACTGTGCACTTACTCCTCATGTAGGATCTCTGTCCTTAGTGTGCTGTACATTGAGGCTTAAGGCTATAACGAGTACTCAAACAGTATATTTCACTTTGTGTTTCTATGGGGGTGCAAACTGTTGAAATCTTTACTTAATGTATACTAAACTGATCTTCTGTAAAAAAAAAAAAAAAAAAAAAAAGAAATTATCAATTCCCAACTTGACTCTCACTGGGATTAAACATGACAATAGTTCTGATCTGATTTCATCATCATTTAAAAAATAATCTATTATTTTTCACTTCATGTTTCTGTGTGGGAGCAAACTGTTGAAATCTTTACTTAATGTATGCTAAACTGATCTTCTGTATATAAAGAGAATCGAAAATAAAAAAAAAACAGTTGGCTAAATCATAATCATTTGGAATGTTTGAAATAATTTGAATGCTTGGTCTTTGTTTGGTAAGAGCTAGGACAGTTAGAATTCTGATTTCAAAGTCTGACATTCTTTGACAAGTTACTTTAGTTGCTTTCATATAATGAGTGTAATGTTTATCTAGCTTAGATGAAATCTTCTACTGTATTGTTAAGAAGACATAACATTGATAAAGTGGTCTCCCTTTTTAGACTCTTCACACACTTTGCAAATAAAAGTGATTAACAGCTTGATGCCTGCTGTATCCTGCCTAGATGAGATGTATGAACCAAGAAACAGAAAATTCATATTTTCCCAAATATTTTGAGATATAATAATGGCCAGTATTTGCTACTTGTTACTTTGTGTCAGACATTGTGTATTATATCATGCAATTCTGTAGCAGCCCAGTGAGGATTTTATTCCTATTTTCTTGGCAAAGGAATTAGAGACTTTAAAACACTAAGAAAGTATCTGAGAACTGTCTACAGAGTAAGTGGCAGTACCTGGGACCACGGTACAAACACCTCCTGCCTCCCGGGATTATCAGAATCCAACCCTGTCAAGGCTGGATCTCAGAGAGGTCTATATAAAGCAAAGGCATGGAGATGCCTGATTTGGATCTAGCTGTCCTGTTGCCTGCTTAACCATAATGTTTTCTTTGACATTTCTTAAACCTGGCTCCTGAGCTAATCCCTTTGGTGGATACGTGGCATCTCCGTGGCTGCACACCATCCTGCTGCCTTAGTTCTGTAGCCACTCTTTCCCCTCAGTTTGTAGAGCTACCTGCCCACGCACAGATTCACATGGAGCTGGATGTGGAAATATCGGATGCTCTTGAGGCATGTTAGCCATACCTTGCTGCTACCACGTTGTCTTGCTCTTTGTATCCAGCGCCACAGGCAAAAGCTTCCTCTCAGCCTCTATCCCCACAGCCTACACTGGTGAGCAAGATGAGGTACCCTGGACAGTTTCCCGTTTCCTCTAAGAACAGTGTCTTCATGTCTCTGAATTTTATCACCAATTCCCACTGTGTTTTTCCTTGAAATATCTTGCTTATAGACACCAGTTTTGTTATGAAAAGTTAAAACTAAAGCAAAACTTAACATCCAAATAGACATCTTATACCTGCAAGCCAAAATCAATCTGTAGCTTTGACCTTGTTTCTCTTGGAACAATTATGGACAGAAAAAAATTTTTACTACTTGGAAGTAGTAAAGGAAGTCAACAAATGGAACCGTGTTCCTCTCTGCACAGAACCATGTAGCTCTGACCAGCTCCATTACAAAGGCATCCATAGGTTCCTCTTTCCATGAAATTTGTGTCTAGTGAAGCTTCAGGAATCACTCAAACATACGGGCTATGTCTTACAAGTAATCTTTCAGAGTTATATAAAATTGAATTATGTTACTTTCCAACTTAAAACCCTCTGGGGGTTTTCTGTCACTCCAAGGATGACAATCTAAGATCATTTTTACCCTGAGCCTCAAGACTCAGCCACATATCTCTTGCAGCCTCCCCAGCCTCTTGCAAATCGGTTTTGCCAGTAGTTAACCACACCATTTGGGGCCTTTGCACATGCCTTCCCTCTCTGTCTTTCCTTTCCTCTTTTGCCTAAATGCCTCCACTTGTCATATCTTAATCACACTTTCCATATAAATGTCAGAAATACACCCAAGATTAGAACAGACCCTCCTCTGTATCCTAGAACATCACTATTTTCCATTAAAGAATTTGTTGGGGGCCAGCGCTGTGGTGTAGTGGGCTAGGACTACACCTGCAGTGCCGGCATCCCTCTTCCAATCCAGCTCTCTGCTATGGTCTGGGAAGGCAGAGGAGGATGTCCGAAGTATTTGGGCCCCTACACCCACATGGGAGATCCGAAAGAAGCTCCTGGTCCTGGCTTAGGGTCAGACCAGCTCTGGCTGTTGCGGCCATTTAGGGAGTGAATCAGCAGATATATGACCTTTCTCTCTGTCTCTCCCTCTCTCTGTCTGTAACTCTGCCTCTCAAATAAATAAATAAAATTTTAAAAAGGAATTTGTTAAAATTTGTAATTATAATTGTCTGTTGGTTTAATGATCTTTCAGGCTTCTCATCCTATGAGTGCAAGAATGGAACTTGCCTTATTAATCACCGTATCCCCATCACCTAAGAATGTTCTGGCAGGCAAGGAATATAAAATGAATGTTCAATGAATGAATTAATGAATAAATCAATTTAAGTGGTGAAACATAACATCAAAGTGCTAAAAAGGGTTTATCTCTAACTTTCTCAAATATTTGCTTATTGAGAAGAGCATGCATTATCTTTCTAATCAGAAAAATAAAGGTTGCAAAAAAAAAAAAAAAAAGAAAAAGCCATTTACTGGCTTGTCATTTCTTAAATACCAAACATCATCAGGAAATGTCAAAATTTAGGCTCAAAGTGAATCAGAAAATAATTTTAAACACACTTTAAGCATGTATAATTCTGATAACAATCCTTTGCCCAAATCAGTCTAAAAATTTTAATAGCATTTCTGGCCCAAAGTGGATAGTGGCTGAGGGGAAATAAAGGAAACCAAAAATACTCTTCCAGCTTACTTTTTCCCATATAAAAGCATGCCTTAAGCAGGTACATTTTTCACAATGCTGTCAGCAGCGAACCTAATTGCTTTTCATGTAAATTAAGAATACGTACCTTTGTTTAAGCAGTAATCTAGGTCAGGATGAGAAGGGTGGTTTATTTGTTTTAGCTTATTTGGGGCTTTGAAATGGCACTTAAACCATGGCATAAAAGTTAGTCTTGGCTTCCATTTATTTAGGTAAGAAAACGTTCTTTTTTAAACTTTTTCTTTCTGATCTCCACTTACCTATAACAGCAACCCACTCTACACATCGCAAAAGCATATAAAAATACTTAACAGCTTTGTTATAAGACACTTGAGATTTTTGCTTACTGCTATGTATTTTTAAACCTTTTATATTTGTTAAAACTTGATGAATCTGAGAATATGTCTAGAGGGTAAACACTGACTTTAAACCATTTGCTTTTGAGTTGACTCACTAGAATTATTATGGGTTTTTCTTTTCCTCCTGGATATACACACATTTGGATTTTTGTCAAGAAAGATATAAAGCCACTCTGACTATCAGACAAATTTTGAACATAGATTATATCATAGAGGGAAATTTCTGACTGACCCCTTCTGCTTTATGACACCAGTGAGTTTAAGTGTGTGTGACTGATCATTGGCTGCTCGCACACGGAAAATTGTATCTCAGCAGGTTCTACGTGGCATCGGGCAAAAGCGTTTGTTCATTTGTTTCTGTGTTTGTTTTCCACATGTCATGCCAGGGGAGTATTTTGTGGACAACATACACAAAGGAGGCTTATTTTAAAGATCAAAGAACTGTTTTTCTCATTTATATAAATTGTAGTAGTTTAATAAATCATCTGTACCAAAATCCATTGTAGCTATAATCCATTGGTTGTCATGTTCTCGTGAATATGATATATTAATAATAAAATAATTTAGAAGCATTCCAGACCCCATGGAGGTAATGGAGTTATTTGGGCCTAAAATATAGGCCCTTTCTATCAAGGGGACTAATTCTTTAGGCTATTGTTCTGTCAAGTTATTTTATTCCACCGTAAGAGAACATTACAATAATGTACTCATGATTATACATTTCATTTTTAAATGAGTTGTTAACAATGAAGAAAAATATCAAATGTAAAACATAGATTTTATGGAAAAGGCAACATTGAAAAGAATAATTTTTGATTGGAAAGAAAATGCAGAATCCAAAATTCTAAGAGAAACATTTTTCTTGAAACATTAGAGCAATTCAAGCAATATAAAAGTATCCTACATGTGCTACCTGTGTAGGAGTCGGTGCATCTTGATGGCTGGTTATTTGCTTACATATGGATGTATTCAATATGTGTTCTTAATTCTGCCTTTTCTTACAAAAAAAGTAGTTTATAACACACTTATTAGTGCTCAAAAACAATTTAAAGTAGCTGAATCTTGCTGTAACTGATTTATAAACATTATTTTGTTCGTGGTTTTTTTTTTTTTTTTTTTGACAGGAAGAGTGGACAGTGAGTGAGAGAGACAGAGAGAAAGGTCTTCCTTTGCCGTTGGTTCACTCTCCAATGGACGCCGCGGCCAGCGTGCTGCGGCCGGCGCACCACGCTGATCTGATAGCAGGAGCCAGGTGCTTCTCCTGGTCTCCCATGGGGTGCAGGGCCCAAGCACTTGGGCCATCCTCCACTGCACTCCCGGGCCACAGCAGAGAGCTGGCCTGGAAGAGGGGCAACCGGGACAGAATCCGGCACCCCGACCGGGACTAGAACCCAGTGTGCTGGCACCGCAAGGCGGAGGATTAGCCTAGTGAGCCGTGGCGCCGGCAATATTTTGTTAGTTAAACTATGATACATAACACTTAATAAGCCTCACAGTATCCTTCTATGAAGAGCTGTACACCAAAGTGTATTGAAATTGGATATATCCAATTTTTAAAAATTATACTCAAGCTTCCAGAAGTTTCAAAGAACAGTAGTAGGAAATTGACCTCTAGTCATCTAATGCGTAAATCTAACAGCTCACATTCTTTATATTGATGAAATATACGAGTTGGAGGGAAGTGGTCAAGAGATTGCTCATAGAATTTAAACCTGTTTGCAGAAAACATTTTTCAAATGCATCTTCTAACATTGTGACTTGTTCTACAGTGACTTTTTGTAAAGTCTGAAATACTTGAAACTTTGTTTATATTAGAAATAACTCAGAGTTTGATTTGTGATTTAAATTATTTTGTTCTGCATACTGAGTCTGAAATTTTTAAGTTTCATCACTGCTGTTTTATATGCATTTAAAACATAACGCACCCAAATTAACAAATGGAGCCTGTTATTAAAAATATTGCCAGGATAAACAAATTATTTCAATGGAGTAACAGCTGAATATTTCAGTATTATAATTTTTTCCTTGATTCTAACATGTTACTCTTCTTAAAAAATCAAATAAAAATTCATAAAATTAGGAAAGGCTTTTGGCCTAGTGGTTAAGACACAAGATTCTGTATCAGAGTACCTGGATCAAGTCCTGGCTCCACTCCATTCCAGCTTCCTGCTGCTGCACACCCTGGGAGGCAACAAGTAATGGCTCAAATATTTAGGTGCCTGCCACCCACATAGGAGACCCAGAATGAGTTCCCAGCTCCTGGTTGCAGTCTGGCACAGCCATTTGGGAAGTGAATCAGCACATGGGAGATACATCTGTCTGTCTGTCTGTCTCTCTCTTCTCTCTCTCTCTTAATTTTATTAACATCTCTCTGAAGTGCATAAAGACAGAGGTTGTGTCTAGTTTTGCTGTTCTTTATAGTCTCAAACCCTTAAACAATACCTGACAAATAGTAGCACACAATCCTATTTGTGTGAAAAACTATCAACAGTTTTCTGAGAATTTGGCATTTCAATTTTTTTTTTTTTTTTTTTTTTTACAGGCAGAGTGGATGGACAGTGAGAGAGAGAGAGAGAGAGAGAAAGGTCTTCCTTTGCTGTTGGTTCACCCTCCAATGGCCGCCGCAGCCGGCACGCTGTGACCGGCGCACGGCGCTGATCCGATGGCAGGAGCCAGGTACTTCTCCTGGTCTCCCATGGGGTGCAGGGCCCAAGGACTTGGGCCATCCTCCACTGCACTCCCGGGCTACAGCAGAGAGCTGGCCTGGAAGAGGGGCAACCGGGACAGAATCCGTTGCCCCAACCGGGACTAGAACCCGGTGTGCCGGCGCCGCAAGGTGGAGGATTAGCCTGGTGAGCCATGGCGCCAGCCTGGCATTTCAGTCTTCCAATTTCATATTTGTAGTATGCAAAGTTCATTTGAGCAAATTTTGGAAAGTTTTGATAGGAACTACCATTCTTGTTTTTTTTAAGATTTTTTTTTTATTTATTTGAAACACAGAGTTACAGAGGGGTAGAGATAGAGAGAAAGGTCTTCTATCCACTGGTTCACTCCCCAGATGGCCGCAATGGCTGGAGCTGTGCCAATCCAAAGCCAGGAGCCAGGAGCTTCTTCCAGGTCTCCCACATAGGTCCAGGGGCCCAAGGACTTGGGCCACCTTCTACTGCCATCCCAGGCCGTAGCAGAGAGCTGGATCAGAAGTGGAGCAGCCGGGAATAGAACCGGTGCCCCATATGGGATGCCAGCGCTTCAGGCCAGGGCTTTAACCTACTGTGCCACAGCACCGGCCCCTATTCTTGTTTTCTTTGGGTGTTATTCTGGCATTTAAATGGTTAGTCCAAAACTTACTAATTTTTTGATAAAACAATTATTTTTCAATCACAGCTTTAAAAGGCTAATTTGTTTTTCTTGCTGATATTTTCCTAGATTCCTTTGAAATGTTTTTCGATATTTATTTTATTTTCATCTGCTTGAAAGACACACAGAGATAGAGTGAGAATGACAGAGACCTTGCATCCCCTGGCTCACTCCCCAAATGCCCACAATCCCCAGGGCTGGGCCAGGCCAAATCCAGGTGTCCAGAACTCCATGTGGGTCTCCCACATAGGTGACAGGGACCCGAGCACTCGAGAAATCATCTGCTGCTTCCCAGGATGCCTTAGTAGGAATTCTGCATGGAAAACAGGAAAGTTGGGATTCTAACCAACATTCTAATATGGGATGCCAGCATCCCAAGCAGCAGGTTAAGCCACTGCTGCCACAGCACCCCACGTTAAAATGGTACTGACAGCCAACAGTTACTGTATTTTTGCCAGCCTATTTCCTACTGCATTAGCAATGGCTCTACGGGCTGGTGTTATAGAGTAATGGGTTAAGCCATAACCTGTGATGTCAGATCCCATATGGGCACTGGTTTGAGTCCTGGCTGCTCTACTTCCAATCCAGCTCCCTGCTAATGCAGTTGGGAAAGCAATAAAAGATGGCCCAAGTCCTTGGGCCACTGTACCCATGTAGGAGATGTGGATGACGCTCCAGGCTCCTGGCTTCAGCCTGGCCCAACCCTGGCTGTTGCCACCGTTTGGGGAGTGAACCAGCAGACGAAAGATCTTTCTCTGTCTCCCTCTCTGTATGTAACTCTGCCTTTTAAATAAATAAATTTTAAAATAGCTCTCATCATCTACAATGTCTCTTCTTATATCTCATGTACTTCATATAATGAATCTTGCTCCTCTTCATCTGGAATAGTAGGCTGGAAAAATAAAGATAGCAGAGTTCTATATATCTATACACTCATTCCGTTGAACTGCAAATAATTCGTTCAGTATCCCTCTTCGAGCTTCTTAATCAAATATCTTGTAAGTACATATTTAGATTCTTCTCTGGACTACATTCCCAAACTTTCCTATCAATTGTATTTTCATAGTAGGTAATTATTTGGTATCAGCAGTACAGCGTGCAGCAGTTCTAATGCAGGATGAGCTCCTGCCTCAAGAGCAAGCAGGGACTTTCTTTGAACAGTGTTGTTTCTCTATTTTTATGGGCACTGTTAAATTTTGTTTGCATACATTTTTCCTATGGTGTTAAGCTAATCAATTTACACAGAAAGAATCTGCATTTTATTGTTATGCTCACTGTGCTTTGTTTCCAGATAAAATTGAAACTTGGTGGGGAGCATTGGGCATATTCACTACATAAAGATGCTGAGGATTTGAGAAAATTTTAATCACTACAAAGGGTGAAACCTAATGACAGAAGAAAACAAAACCCGGCATCGTCCTTTTTCTACTTTACGTGGTGTTGAATGAGCGTTTTCAACATACTTATTCCATCTTAAATTGTCTCAAGATGATCTATATTAATTGAGAAGTTAGTAGATTCTAGAATATAACTAGTCTTACCTTGAATTCAAATTATCTCAAACATCTATTGACAAACATTCACTTAAAACTGCCTCTTATTGATCAAGATTTTATTTCTAGGGTGGGTACTTGACATAGTGGGTAAGTCAGAACTTGGGATGCCTGCATCCCACATGGGAGTGCCTGGTTCAAGTCCTGGCTCTTCTACTTGCAGTCCAGCTTCCTGCCAATGTGCTTCCTGGAAGGCAGCAGATGAGGACCTAAGTACTTGGGTCCCTACTACCCTTTGGGAGACCCTGATTCAGTTCGAGGCTCCTGGCTTTGCCCTGGCCCCAGCCCTGGATGTTGTAGGAATTTGGAAAGTGAATCAGCAGATCAAAGATCTTTCTCTGTCTCTCTTTCTCTTTGCTATTCATACAAAATGGAAATAAATGACAAATAAATTTTAAAGGTCTCTTTCCTTTTGCGAAAACAATGACTTAAGCTATATAGAAAAAACTAATTTATTTCATTTTATAAGTTATAATTATAACAGATTTATTTTTTTAATTAGCTAGTACTCTTCTAAGTACTTTACCAATGTTAGCTCCTTTTAGCCTCATAACAAACCCATAAGAAGGTATCATTTTTTTTCCTGCTTTAAAGAGCAAGTAATGAAGACAGAGTTTAACTGTTTTGCTGAAGGTCACACAGACACAACCATTGCATAGCAGAGCCAGAGTTTATTCACAAAAAGTTTGGGTTCAGATCCTACACATTAAGCATCTTATAAGCCTGAGGTGGACAAGTTGCAGCAAAGATAACAGTTGCCTGAGAGCTGTAGGTGTCAAGAGCATCATACACCCTGCTGATGTAGGGCCACACTTCAACAACTACATGTGGAACCATCTGGCACAGACTTGAGGTCAAGACCAATGCAGAGCTATAACTTCTTGAATATCTGCAAGAAACTAAAAAATATGCTTCAAAAGCCAGAATTCAAATCCGACTTCCTGGAAACCCTGGAACACCTCAGATATCTTGGGGCTCCAGGAGCCATTTGAAGTCCTGCACTATAGAATGCTAAATCGTTTCCTCCACAGCCCTTTCTTTCCAATGCACAGTGGCTCACATATGAATGCCTTCAGATGTTTGAATCCTATTTTCTTGGTTAAAAGATGATTTTTTTCTTCCAGTAAAGGAATACTGATCTGTGGGCATAGATTGCCACATACCAGAGTTGAATTACTTTTCCCTGCTCAAGAAACCATTTCCAATTTCAGGATGCTCATTCACTCTCCCCCATCCCTTGATATTTCTTAGAAAGCTCCCTTCGTTTGGGTCCATCTCTAGCGATTATTTGCTGTGCAACAGCAGCTTTGTTGCAAAACAGCATTCTTAGGTACACAGCAGTCAGTCTGAAAAGAGGGTGAAGGTTTTAAAATGAAAATATTGAGAACATGCACATAGGATCCTATTTCAGGTACCCGCTGTGTGAAAAAAAAATCAGGGAATTAATGTGGGAGGTAAGACAAACATGAATGATGCTGTAAGACACATAATCGTATGGTGATTGATTCATGGACACATACATCTATGGTATGTATACAGAGATTCTGGGATAGAAGGCTATTGGTAGAATGATTGTAACCTCTCCCCTCCACAAATTCTTCATCTTAGAGTCCCTTTCCAATCTCTATCTTGTGTTTGGCACAATGCCTAAAATAAATGAAGACAGAGAAGGAGAATTGCTTAATCAATTGAAACATCCAGTCCAGTCTCCAAAGTCATCTAATTCTTTTTTTTAGAAAACTTTTATTTAATAAATATAAATTTCCAAAGTACAACTTTTAGATTATAGCGGTTTTTCCCCCATAACCATCCTCCCAACCACAAACCATCCCATCTCCTACTCCTTCTCCCATCCTCTACTCCCTCTCTCATCCCATTCTTCATTAAGATTCATTTTTATCTTTATATACAGAAGAATCAACTTAGTATATACTAAGTAAAGATTTCAACAGATTGTACCCACACAGACACACAAAGTATAAAGTACTGTTTGAATACTAGTTTTACCATTAATTCCCATAGTACAGTACATTAAGGACAGAGATCCCACATGGGGAGTAAGTACACAGTAGCTCCTGTCAGTTTAACAATTGACACTCTTACTAATGACGTCAGTAATCACCCAAGGCTCTTGTCATGAGCTGCCAAGGCTATGGAAGCTTCTTGAGTTCACAAACTCTGACCTTATTTAGACAAGGCCATAATCAAAGTGGAAGTTCTCTCCTCCCCTCAGAGAGAGGTACCTCCTTCTTTGATGGCCCATTCTTTCCACTGGGATCTTACTCAGAGATCTTTCATTTAGGTTTTGTTTTTTGTTGTTGTTGTTGTTGTTGTTATTTTGCCACAGTGTCTTGGCTTTCCATGTGAGAAACTCTCATGGGCTTTTTAGCCAGATCAGAATGCCTTAAGGGCTGATTCTGAGGCCAGAATGCTATTTAGGACATCTGCCATTCTATGAGTCTGCTGTGTATCCCACTTCCCGTGTTGGATCATTCTCTCCTTTTTAATTCTATCATTTATTATTAGCAGACACTGGTCTTATTTACGTGATCCCTTTGACACTTAATCCTATTTTGATGATCAATTATGAACTGAAACTGATCACTTTAACTAGTAAGATGGCATTTGTACATGCCAACTTAATGGGATTTAAAGTCCCATGGCACGTTTCTAGCTCTACCATTTGTCATCTAATTCTTTTTTTAAAATAATTTTAAATTATATAAGATGAACTAATTTGTGCATTTCATATCTATAGTTCTAGGAGAATAGTGATACTTCCCACTCTACTCTCCTTCCCCCTCCCCACCCTCATGGTCCACCCTCTCTCCTCCATCATTTCTTCTTTATTTTAATGTTTGCATCGACATACTTTCAGTTTATTTTATAATCATAAGGTTAACCTTCTTCTAAGTAAAGAATTCAACAAATGGTAATAAAAATTACAGTATTCCCCAGTAGTAGACACAAGGGCAATAAACAATAATCAAATCTAAAAATGTCAATTTAGCTAATATACATTATATATTTTTGTATTCTATTAGTTATCACAGATCAGGGAAAACACAGATCAGGTATTGGCTTATTTCACAAAGTATAATTGTTTCCAGTTGCATCCATTGTGTTACAAAAGACTGGATTTCATTCTTTTTATGATTGAGTAGTATTCCATAGTGTATATATACAACATTTTCTTTATCCAGTCATCAGTTGATTGGCATCTGGGTTGATTCCATATGTTAGCTATTGTGAATTGAGCTGCATAATCATGGGGGTACAGATAACACCTTCATATGCTGTTGTCATTTCACTTAGATAAATTCCCAGGAATATATTAGGGTACATTTTTCTCCCACATCTTGCCAGCATTTATTGTTTTTTGATTTATGATAGCCATTCTAACTGGAGGAGGATGAAACCTCATTGTGGTTTTTATTTGCATTTCCCTGATGGCCAGTGATCCTGAGCATTTTTTCATGCGTCTGCTGGCCAATTGACTTTCATCCTTTCATGTATTTCATGTATACAGTTTTAGGAACATAGTGATACTTCTTCCCATTCTACCCTCCCTGCTGGCCCCGCTCCCACCCTTCCTCTTCATTCCTCTTCTATCCTACTCTTAATATTTACAATGATCTAGTTTCAGTTTACTTTATACTCATAAAACTAACCCTACACTAAGTAATGAGTTCAACAAATATATGAAGGAAAAACTGTTTCAAAACAGTAGAGACAAGGGCTGTAAAAAACTCACCAAAGCTCAAAATGTCAATTACTCTCCCATACATTACATTTTTGGTACTCTATTAATTACCATAGATCAGGAAAAACATATGGTATGTGCATATTTAGGACTGGCTTTTTTCACTAAGTATAATGGTCCAGTTGCACCCATTTTGTTGCAAAGGATAGGATTTCATTCTTTTTTGTGGCTTAGTACCATAATTTCTGTATCCAGTCATCAGTTGATGGACATCTGGGTTGATTCTATATCTTAGTTGTTGAGAATTGAGCTGCAATATGCATGGGAGTAAAGGTAACTCTTTCATATGCTGACTTCATTTCCCTTAGGTAAATGCCAAAGAGTGGGGCTTCTGGGTCTTACAATAGGTCTATTTTCAGCTTTCTGAGGTATCTCCATACTGTCTTTCACCAAGGCTGTACTAGTTTACATTCCCACCAACAGTGCATTAGAGTTTCTTTTCCCACAGATCCTCTCCAACATTTGTTATTTGTTGATCTCTGTCTGAGAGTCCTTCTAACTGGGTGGAGGGGAAACCTCATTGTGGCTTTGATTTGTATTTCCCCAGTGGCTAGTGAGCTTGAGCATTTTTTCATGTGTCTGTTGGCCATTTGAATTTCTTCCTTGGAAGATGCCTGTTCAAGTCTTTTGCCCATTTCATAACTAGATTGTTTGCTTTGCTGTTGAGTTTCTTGAGCTCTTTATAGATTCTGAATATTAATCCTCTATCAGTTTCATAGTTTGAAAATATTTTCTTCCATTCTGTTGGTTGCCTCTTCAGTTTGCTGAGTTTTGTTTTGTTTTGTTTTGTTTTGTTTTGTTTTGTAGTGCTCAAGTTTCTCACTTAGTGTAATCCCATTTGTCTATTTCTGCTTTGATTGCCTGTGTACAGAATCCTCTGCAGTGACCCACCCCAAGCACTCAGGGAAATCTAAGCCTCTGAAGCCAGACACAGTGATTGCACAGAGACCCAGCTGCATTCCACACCCTATCATGCAGAATTCCCACAGCCACACCACACAGTCACAGGGAATAGGAGATCCACTTTCAGCCCCACAAGGCTGCTCCATCCACAGAGAGAGCAAGGCATTCCAAGTTAGATGCCTTCTAGTGTTCCACCTTGGCAACTTAAACAGACACCAGTGATGTAGAGGGGAGGTTAGGGGAGCATCTCACATGTTTAAGTTACTGCCCTACACCCTGCCAACCCTCCATGCCAGACTCAAAGTCAATGGAAAGAAGGGATTTACCCCTCAGATAAAATCCCCTAGTCACATGCACTCCACCCGAGGCAGCCAGTACTTGCCTTTTAAGATGATGCTTCTTCCCTACTATTCAATGGGACTCATTATTGGTGGGATAGGAAGCAGGCAGTGTTCTCTGGCTTCATGGGTTTAGGTGAGCACTCTGTCCCCTGCTAGCACTCTAGGCCACATTCAAAGTAGATGTGGTCGGCAAGGTTCTCTTTCAGACAGTGTCACCAGTGGCATACGCTGCAGCAGTGTCCTCTCATTTCTCTTTAAGAAGATGGTAACTCTCCTGATTCTGATTCTGAAACTGGTAGAAGCAAAACAGAGAAGCACTGCCTGACTTTTCGCTGCTGAGTATGGGGCTCTCCAGGAGTTGGGGAGGGGAAGAAGGAAGTTGACTTCTCTGTACCAAGCCTGGCAGTTGCTCAAACCCCAGTCAGCTCCCCAAGCTGAAGTAAAAGTCAATGCTTGGCTGTGGAACTCCATCTCAGCTAAAACTGAGCAGCAGGGGGCACAGCCGTTTTTTCCTATGTTGAGGTGTGATGAAAGCTGGCAGCTGGCTGTGCTGCACAGCTGGCTGCAGTGGTGTCCCTGTCCTCCCTCCTCTGGTCCCATGGAGTCTTTGCTCTTTATTCAGTTCTTTGCCAAAAATTTCTGTCAGTAAGGTCCCTGGAAATGGGGTCCCCAGCTTTGTTCTTTTCATATCCCAGAGCCTACAGCCTATTTTTTAAAAGATTTATTTGAAAGACAGAGAGAGAGAGAGAGATCATCTATCTACTGGTTTACTCCCCAATTCGTAGTTTTTCTTTTCTATATTTTATATGTGTCTTTCTAGTTTTTTTGCAAAGCCTATCCTCCCCTTAGGGTAGTGTCACCTTTTATTTTTCTCACTTGATGCCTTAGGCAGAATATCTTAGAAAAATCATGAAATTTTCCCAACTAGGTCCAGAATAAGCCGATTTTATTTAGTCTCACTTCTCCATGTGTTCCTACTGATTTTTTACATTTGGTATGTATTATGCATTATGTATTATGTACTAGAAAGGCAGAGAGAGGACAGATAGACACTTCTCATGTGCTAGTTCACTCCCCAAGTGCTGCGCTAAAGCTAGGAGCTAGAAACTAAGTCCAGGTCTCCCATGAGAATGGTCCCTACCCAACTATTTGAACTATCACTTGCTTCCTCCTATAGAATGTGTTAGTAGGAAGCTGGAATTGGGAACAGAGGCGGGACTCTGTCCCAGACATTTTGCTACAGGATGTGTGTGTTCCAACTGGCATTTAACTGATAGGCCAAACATCCTCTGCATTAATTTTTAACTCCTAAGCAGATTACCCAATCAGCCTCTCCAGTCCTTTTCTACATGTTGTGGTTTCCCAAGTCGCAAATTTTATCCCTTTCCATATTAAAAAATGATGTTCTTCCTGCTTTCAAAAAAGAAATGCCAATCTCTCCTTCATAGCCCCTGTGTTTCCACCTTCCCTCATGTTAATTACCTTCCCAGTCCCCTTTTTTCTGGCATCTTCAGCCTTTCTGTCACTCACTGGCCTCTTGTCCCATTTTATTAGCACACTTAGAAAAATTCTTCCTTAAGCAACCAAAAGCCAAATCACCACAAAAGTAAAATATCCCAAGTCTATAATACCTTTTTCTCTTCTTTTCATCATCTAACACTCTTCAGTACATTATCTAGCTTGTTTTCTCCCTGTCTAATTAGAATATCTTGATGATCAGGGAAGTCAGATCTCAGGATCTCCAACAGTTCTCATCCTTTCAAACCTTCCTGCAGCATGCAACCTTGTTAACCAATCCGTTCTTCTCACACATTCCCCCAGCATCTCCCTGACCTGGTTCCCCTCCTTTCTCTTCCAGGACTCCTGTCTCCTTTACCACCTCTTTATCACCCCCTAAAATCCTGCATGTAGATGTTTTTGCAAGTTCTGTGTTAGCTTCTCCCCTCTCTTGATGACTAGTCCTGGGCTCCCAACCTCCTAACTCAACATTTTCCACTAATCCACTACCCGCTCATTCATCTAGCTAGCCTCTCAACATGTGTCAGAAAAACCAAATGCACCAAATTTCTGAAAAACTAATTTTCTCCCTCTTTCTCTTTTCTTGATAATTACTATATCTGTTATCTCTTCATCAGCAAGATTCAAACCTCAGAGTCATCTCTGAGTTCTTATTATTGTTTCCCTTCCATAGTCTATGTTTGTGGTTTGGTTTTGTGGTGGTTTTTTGTTTATTAGCATAGGGTGAGGAAAGGGAAAGGCAGGGAACTTGGAGAGTTGGACTTGGTGTTTTGTGCTTGGAAAGCACTCCAAAAAACTTAAATGCTAAAATGTGAAACTCAAGGATTGTACTTATATCAGCTCTGATTGTGGTTTAATATGATTAAGTAACTTGCAAAAACAGAGGACTCGTGTTTTTTTTTTCCTTAATGTTACAAAAAAACAAATATTTGTGAATTCACGCTGTAGCAAATGTAATCCAGGACTCTGGGAAAACCATGTAGCATAAGGAATCTTGTGTCCTTGATCAAATTCCCATAATGGGGGACTGGAATTAGCTCTAATGTCTTTAAACAGGATAGAAAGGTAGAAGCTCTTAGTTAAATTCATTTACTTTTTACTTTTTGTACAGATAAATAAGCTATAGAAATGTCTTCCTTTTAAACATCTAAAAAATGTGAAAAGACTCTAGGTTAGCAGGTGAAATGTATACTTCTCTTGGGTAGCCTACAAGTAGTCTTTCTATGATTATTAATAACATTTTATGTTTAACTTCTATAAATCAGCACTAACCATGTTTTAATGTACCTCTTAATTATTAAGCAGTTTCAAAACTAAAGTTGTTCATCTGAAACATCTGATCAAATGTTCTTCCAATTAATATATTTTATTTATTTTATCCTAGATTTCCTGCTCTTCCAAAACAAAGTTATTGAGAACTTCTGTGCAAGCAAAGGAACAAAGGACCTCTTTAAAGAAAAAAAGGTAGGTCCCAGAGTATAAAATGTCCCAGAAGGCTTCTCAAAACACACAGCTTGTCTGTCCTGGCAAAATAAGGCCCTCTCACTGAGCTGCAGCCGCTAGCCCACTGCGTCTACTCTCCAGCTCCACGAATTAGCTGTGGGTAAATGACTGTAGTAGAAGTGATCTGTTTTTCATATTATTTCTGGTCATATGAAAGCAATTGTGTTTCCACAGACTTGTTTCTCCTGGAGAATTAGATGAATGGGGAAGTTCTAAAATATAAGATCTCTTCATGTTAGCCAGGGAGACTTTTCTAGCAGGACTAAGCAGCCAAGCACAGTGGATTACAGAGCATGTGTGTGTTTCTCCCACTTGGGAAGTGATTTGTTTGGAGCTCTCTTGTTCTCGGGAAGTCTTAATCCTTTCTGAGCAGCACTTACATGGCAACCTTAGAGAATTAGACTTGTACCTGGGTATTTTTTTTCTCTTCTTGATATAGCTCAGTGCGTTTTCTCAATGGCGGCCATGGTCTAGTAATTGAAAGCTTTTGAACCTTGTGAACAGATTCATTTAAAGCCATATTCTGAGGAGTTTTCACAAAATGGAAAGTGTCTTCTACCAGGAAGCTACAAAAGAATTTACAACAGAAAATCTGATAAGTGTTCCACTCAGGATGTGTGTACGGCGGTGTGACTTGAAGACCCAGTTTCCCAGAGTACATTGCTCAAAAAGTCCGTGATTCTTCACACTCTATGAGTTGATCTCTGGGTTTCCTTGTCTTCTCTTGACTTGCAGTTCTTTCTTTTTTTAATGCAAAATTCAGCAAATTGTCCCCATGTAGCAGAGGTCTTTCTGAAGTGAGAAATCATTATAAAATACTGGTATGCAAGAATGGAAAACTGTTTAAGTGAGAAAAATTTAGTTACTTGAGCATGCCTCTCTTTGATGCTATTTCTTCAACACAATATATTGTTGAAGCCAAAAACAACACAGAAGCTTAGAGGGCATTCCTATGTCTGACTAGTCTGGAATACTAGCTATGATTTTGCCACTGGTTGTTTTATATTCAGATTACTAGATTTGAATTAATTTTATTTTCAAACCAAGTGAGGTGTGTGTGTGTGTATGTGACATCACCACAGACTCAGTATTTGAAGGAACTGATTTTTTTTGTTTTGTTTTTGCACCTACAGAGGGAAAAGAGAAGATAGAAAGTTTTGGTTTTTAAAGATTAAAATCATGTTTTATTTGTTCCATAAAGTAGCAGCAACTACTATTGTTTCCTTTTAATATCCCTCTCAGGCGCTGGTGTTTACTTTTCCCTTAAGGGCGTCTCAGAGAAAAGTGCTAAGGGAGTCCTTTAATAAGTGCCCGGCATGCATGTCTGCTTCCTTACAGACTCTGAGCAATTAATCACAACCACAAGAAAGCTGGGAAATGAGTGGCACTATCACGTGCCATCTACAAGCCAGTGTCTGTCTCCCCTTGATCTCAATTTAGGTAACAATGAATTTTTTTTCCCATTAAGATAAAAGCAGATTTTAAAAATTAGCCCTCATGTTTGTCCTTAGTAACTGTTCCTTTAAGACTCTCTCTAAGACTTTTAGCATAATATTTTACACACGCTCTGTGGGAACAAAGACCCTAGAAATGACCCTACAATATATGCAGCCTGGCTGAGAAGTGATCTATCTGAGCTGTTTTGCTGATATTTTTCTCAAATCCTCCTCCGCCTAACTTTTCTTTGCATTCAAATGTGAATCATGACAAAGTCACACTCTGTGAAAAACTTACCAATATAGTTTTATAATATTCTTCAAATAGATTACATTTTGGGTAAATTATCATTGGAGTACTCTGGGAGTTAGGTGCACAGTTCCTCTTATTACTAATGGGAGCCCTGCACCTAATTTCAGGCACTCTAAGCTGAAATGCAATCGCCTGTGTGTTTTCTGCTATAAAAATATAACTCAATATTCAGTGCAAAAGCAATACTTGGTTCTCTGAAACGCATTGTTGATGAGATTCCTTCCGGTCTCCAGTATTTCACCTTAGAAAAAGCACTTTCTCTGAATGCCACTATAATAAAACATGTCAACCTCCCCTTGTCTTTTAAATACCCTCTCTTCAAAACCTTCTCCTGCCAATTCATGAAAACTGCTGTTCCCGTGCTGGGAGGTTGGCTAGGACAGGCATTTAGTCTGTAACAGCTAATACATAAACTTGAATGTTTTAGTGCTCCTCTGAGATGCACATTGAAGGATAACTTTTCATATGAGGTGGAGGCTGCAACGTACGTAGGCTGCTGTCTTTAAAACACACATGGAAGCATATATCTTGATGAGACAGAAGCTGTCACCCCCATATACCCAAGTTCTTACTAAATCTGCCAGAACAACTACACACTTTCTAAGCTAGGACAAGTATAACAAGAAAAAAACACAAACAATTAAAAAAAGAACTTGAAAAGAGTTTCTCCAAACTGTATTATTTGGGAAGATTTCTAGAGTTTTCCTGTTCCTAGTTAGAGGAGACAGAATGTGTATGCTTTGGTTCAGATGCTTTAGCTAATATTTGTCAGTTTGATTGCAAAGGTACGTGATATTTCCTAAGGTTGCCCAGATATTTTAATGACATCTAGCAAATATTCAGGAACATTTCCAAAATTAAAAATTATGAAATGATGTTGTATACAACTAGCCCTGGGAGCCAGGTATCACACAGCTTTCATGGCACAGAATTCTACTATTGCTTGAAAAGCATCAGTTTTTCCATTTGAATGAATGGAAAGCATATAAACAGTTATATGGTCTTTTTTCAAAATGGGATAAAGGGAATATCATAAATTATTGAAATCCTCAGATAAGCCAAGGCTATGATTTTTAGTCAGTAAGCTCCACCTTTTCTCTGGCCTGTATAAAATTGTAACGCCTTTGACTTGAATAAAAATTTATTTTTTTCCTGCTGCATTGACCCAAAGGGAGAGGGAATGCAAAGGATCCACATAAACTCAAACTGCACAGTCCCTTCCAGCCTCAACTGGGGTCGGAAGCTGACTGTATCACTATTTGGTGGTTAATCAAAGAATTGGATGGGATGAAAGAAACAGCTTCTAATAGCAATGTCAGAATTAATCGAACGCCACTTTGGTGATTATGTCTGTGTCTCATAGAAAAAAAATCAGAATGGCCGACTACAGATTTGACTCAGGATGCCTTGGTATTTGCATCCCCAGCATTTGGTGCGCAGGGAAAAGTTAGCAGTCTTACACTGGTGAGATGCCGTGGTAATTCCTCACTCTGCTCCCGAGTGAGTCCCTCCCATTTGAATGGGCCTGAGCCTAGGCATGAGGAGTGTGGTGCAGTGTCTCCTTGTGCAGCCTGAGCCATGAAGGAGAGAGACTTCAGATTTCTGAGGCTTCCAGTGTGATTTCAGAGAGGCTTGAGGAGTGCGTACCCAAGGCGGTGATGGGATGCTTCCAGGGTCATTGCTTGCATCTGACTCAGTAGGTGGGGGATCTCTGGGTGTGGTGTCTGTACGTGTTGTCTGCCAGAAAGCCAGGGTGGCACTTGGCCTCAGTTAAAGAAAGAAAAAGCTAAGGCACTAAATACATCTTCTTGCTTAAGTATTACACGTATGAGGGAATATAAACCAGACCAAAGTTTAGGAAAAATTTTCCTTAAGTCATTACTTTATTTTTAATTGTGAGTTAAAATTGGCAAGCAGTGTTTTTCTAGATTGGGAAGTCATAAAGTAAACAAGATGGATGGGGGTGTTGGTTGTCTCGAGGGAAGTGAATAAATGAGAAAAATAATATTTAATGCAAGCAGGTCATTGGCAAACTCATTTTAAACATGTTGAAAAGCACAATTCTGGGGTGGGCATTTGGTGCAATGGTGAAGATGCCACTTGGGATGCCCAAATCCCTTATCAGGGAACCTGGCTTCTAGTCCTGGCTCTTCATCCAATCTAGCTTCCTGCTAATGCATAATTTCGTAAGCAGCAGGTGATGGCTCAAGTATTTCAGGTTCCTGCCACCCTTGTGGGAGACAAAAATAAAGTTCTGAGCTCCAGGCTTCAGTCTGACTCAGCTCTGGATATTGCATACTTTTGGAGAATGAACCAGACGATGGAAGATCTCATTTTCATATTCTCTCTCTCTCTCTCTCTCTCTCTTTTTCTCTCCCCCTCTCCCCCTCTCCCTCTTTCTCCTTCATATACATATATATGGCTCTATTAATATATTTAACCTATCATATATATATATATATATCTTGAGGCAACGTATAATATATATCCTATCATATATAGATTTATATAGAAGTACCATTCTAATGTTCATTATTTCAGTTCAGTCTATGATTCAGCATAACACATTGCCCTCACAGAATTAAAATATGCAAATATTTTAAAGCCCTTAAAAACCACAATGTCGGCTGGCGCCATGGCTCACTAGGCTAATCCTCCGCCTGTGGCGCCTGCACCCCAGGTTCTAGTCCTGGTCGGGGTGCCAGGTACTAGTCCTTGTTTTTCCTCTTCCAGTCCAGCTTTCTGCTGTGGCCCGGGAAGGCAGTGGAGGATGGCCCAAATCCTTGGGCCCTGCACCCTCAGGGGAGACCAGGAGGAAGCACCTGGCTCCTGGCTTTGGATCAGCGCAGCATGCTGACCGTAGTGGCCTTTTGTGGGGTGAACCAACGGAAGGAAGACCTTTCTGTCTTTCTCTCTCACTGTCTAAATCTCCTGTCAAAAAAAAACAAAACAAAACAAAACAAAAAAAACACAGTGTCATTGTTCTTGGAGCTGGCCTGGAACTCTATTGTGATAAAATGTTTCTATACAGTTGTGTGGCCTGGAGCTTGGTCATGATTCCCATAGATTCAGGTTTATACAAGTGGAGAACAAGACCCTTGAAGACACCAAGAAGTGCTTGTAGCTAACTGAGACATGAGCTTCTTCCCAAGGGCTTCTTCATTCTTGTCCCAGTGTCTTCTGCCTCCAAAGTCTTGACCTCATGGGATTCTGAGTGTCCTCCATACATGCCAAGGGTCAAGGCAACAGGTGTTCCTCTCTGTCTCCTCATTTTATGAGACCAAGCCATTCACTGCACAGCAGGTGGTCCAACTCACTGATCACTACTTACAAAATTGTTCTTGAAAACTGCCGTCAGCAGGATACAGCTACCTGTTGCAAAGTGAGATAACTAAAACCAAAGGAACAAAGTTTATTTACTCTGAAATCAAGAAAAAAAATATTTTCTCAGGCACCACATGGCAGATTTTTCTTTTTAATATGTGGGTACCTCTTTGTCTCCACTTTTCCTATCAGTAATAAATGATGCCAAGTGGGATCTCATTTGATGTAATAAAGATGGAATGGGCCTTAGAACTGACTGACAAAGGTTCATTTTTACTCTGTCACTTTCTTTTTAAGATTTATTTATTGGAAACCGAGAGATGAGAGAGAGAGATGGTGCTTCTATCCTCTGGTTCACTTCCCAAATAGCTGCCCCAGCCAGGGCTAGGCCAGGCCAAAGCCAGGAGTCCAGAACTCCATCTGGGTGGCAGGAGCCTTTTTACTTGAGCCATCTTCTGCTATCTTCCTAGACAGAGTAACAGGGAGCTGGATCATAAGTGGAGCAACTGGGACTCAAACCTGTGCTCAGGGGGTAGGATGTTAGCCTGGCAAGTGACAGCTTAATCCAGTGCACCACAACACAGGTGCCCTATTGCTATCATTTGCTGATTCTGACAACCTGGAAATACTAATTCATATCTGTACATCTCAGTTCCTTAATCTGTATCATAAGAATAGTAATACCTATGCAAATTATTATTTAAAGGCAAAATTTGGTTGAGATACTGTATTTTAGTACATAATGAGTTGTACATTTCAAAAGCACTTATTTATACAATGAGCAGTAAATTGCACCTATTACTATTATTTGGGATAATCATTTCCCAAGAACATTATTTTTTTTAGTGGGTTTCTATTTTGAGCTTCCGTTCCTAGGACCTTTCCAATAGGGTGCACATACTGTCAGTGCTTCTATACTGTACCATATTTAATAGCTGAGAAAGGGTAAAATTCCGAACTTGGGCAGTGGAAGAAAGACAGAAAAAGCCAAAGCGAAGGTTTTGGTTTTTGCTTTTTCATGGAGCAGCCACAGTTCCAACAAGCTATCTTCTACCTCTCTGATCTCACTGCAATGCGAATATTTAGGAAAGGGCAGTAACTGCGGGAAGTTTTGCCTCTAGGAAAGGTAGCCAACTGCCAGTTTTCTCTCACAGTCATTTTTCTTGTTAGGTTCCGAATAGAACATTCTGCTTTATAGAGGCTCACCAGAGATACGTAAGCCTGATGAGCAGGTGGGTTCGAATGCATAGCAAGAAAGCTAAGCTCCTGTGTCTAGCATCAGAGGACTCTATTCCTAAAAAGACTATGATAATTCTGTTTGCTGTTCTCTCCCTGACACCGGCTGAGTACTACGTGTCAAGTGTGTGTTGAATACATGAATAAATGAGCCATTTTCCTCTGGAATATATAGTAGGTGGTGTCTATTCTGGGAGCTCAGAGATGGCATCTAATAACCAAGACTGATATTCTTTGCCTCAAGTGGAGGCAGCACATCAGAATTCTTTGACCAAGATTATTTTGGGTTTCAACCTTGTTTGAGGGGTCTTCAAAAAGTTCCTGGTAATGTGCATTATAAAAACCTGTGTATATTTCAAAAAAAGTAGTAAAATACTTATCTTTTAATTCATTTTTCCATCAACTTTTTGTAATCCCCTCATATTAGTGAACCTTCCCCTACTCCCACCCGCCCCCACCACCCCTCCAACCCCATCCATCTGCTGTGGACACCTCTAAGTAGAGCTTAATTAGAATAAAGGTGTCTTGAGATCTTTTGGTTGAAACTGTAAACAATTAGGAAGTTATTTATAAGATAAAGTTTTCCATTAGCTGATTTGTTTCCTGTTTTACGATCCTGACCATATAAGGAATGCGGTGCCAAGTGAGCTCAGGGACCCACGTAGCCCAGTCTGTTCCCAGAAGTAGCCATAAGGAACATTCTATGAGAATTTGTGGGTGCCAACCAGATAATACCTCAGTAAACTTCTTCAGTGTCCCCTGAGAAGGATTCATTTAATCATTTTGAATATTATAAGTTGAAAGTAAATTTTCATAGCCTCTCCCTGAATTTTAGCAAAAGTCTCTTACTGTAAAAATTTAGGGTTCATGTGATAATACTAAACTATGGTAAAATGATTAGACAAAAAAAGGATTATTATCTAATAATGATGTATTTTAATTAAAAATGTAGGTTAATGTCAGGGTATAATGTTAGTTTCACAGATTTCTACCTAGTCCCATCCATTTTCTTTCTCATCCTCCTGAGAATGAAAATCTTGGTTCGCAAATTTTGTGATGTTAGCTTGCACAGAGGCATCACCAGGTACTCACCTTCCTTGTTGATCTGTAATACCTAGATGAGACTGAAAGTGATAAACTGCTCCACTTCTGCCAATGTTTAGAAGAGTCAGAGTGAAAAAATTCAATTTGTGAACACAACAAAACTCAGTTGAATTAACAAAGGTGACTTCAATTGAAGAGCATGTTCCAGGTAAAAGATTTTTTTGTGTGTGCTGCTATAAAGGAAACATTTTTTCTTTTTACACATATATCATTCAAGTACCAAAAAAAAAAAATCCCTCTCAGACACGGTTTATTGAAAAAAAAATGTCGTGAGCGCCAATCTCACTTCTCCAGCAGAGCAGCAGCCTACCTTTCTAAAAGGGGAACGGATGATGCTTTTGAAAACACTGCCTGCGTGTTGCAACACGTTTATTTAAAAATACTACCTCTGTTATTCTTAACACTTAGAGTAAAACCTCATTGTAAGTGGTGTTATCACCAGGAAGGGTAAGTTGTTTTCATGCAAGAAGTTCAAAATCTCCTCTGATGTGGTCAATTAGGGGAGCTTTATACGACTCCTTAGGACCAACTAAGGATACATTTTGTTGTGATTTTTTTATACTTGGGTTCTCATATCCCTGACCTACATAGCATGGGGGAGTCAGCCAACAGCTGGTACTTCTCAGAGTTGCTCAAGGAGAGACTGGCAATTTGTGTGCTGGCTTCTGTGTGCGTCTGTTTCTATGTCCAGCTATAGTTCTGCCTATCATCCTTTCTCTCTGTTGAATTGCTTAGCATTGACACACTTCCCGAACAAAAGTGCTTTGGTGCGCACATGATCTTAGAGTAGATTTAGACAAAGTACGATAGGCCTTTATCCGAAGAATGAGGTGTGCAAAGAAAACCCTAGATCAGTACTCCCTCTTCTGTATCCAATTTTGACCTCAAGACCTACCATAGTGCAGTTTGTAGCCAGCTTGAAGAGTTCCTTTCCTCTGTCATGGAAAGGGACGGTGGGAGGTAGGCGGAGGAAACTCTTGAGCTATTCTTCTCTTCAGAGTGGTCAGCAACCTGGTGTCGCCTGGAATCGCCTCCCTGTCCTCTGCTCCCATTCAGACACCACCCATTAGATTCAGCTGGGAAGTTCAGTGTGCAAAGCACTCACACATAACATCTCTCAGGTGCCTGAGCCCTGTCCCTACTCCTCATTGAATGTTAAGTTTGCAGTTACGTTAATTGCTGAACGTCATGGTCAAGACAAAGTGGCACTCAGAGATCTGAAAAGAGAAATTTGGGATGGATTTGAGGACCAGCAGTAAATCAGTGCATTGTGGACAGTTTCAGTGCTGTTTATCTTTCATATGTGTGAGATTTGTGATTATACATGAATATCTCTTGGGGAGTATGACAGGGAGATCAGGGAACAGTAAAGGACTTGGTGTCGGTCCTTTCGGATGAAAGATGTTAAAACTCAAGCATTGGGAAGTGCTGCTTCTGTATGTGTTTGAGAAAATTGATTTAAAAGGGAAATGGAATCCTTAAAGGCCAGGGCACGCCCTTAAATATGTTTTTATTTAATCTGTGTGGTATCATGGTAACCCCTGGAGGAAAACAACAGATGAATCAAATCCATGTCTGATCCGCCAGTCTCAGTCTGTTAAGGGAAGTAAGTCATCAACACAGCACATCAGACACAACGTTTGGTGGGACAGTGGGGCTGTATGTGATGTGCCTGCCAGTGGACAGAAGGAAGATGAGGACGGGATTCTTCAAGGGGGTGCTGTTGTTTCAGCCGCTGGTCACAGGCACATGCAGTCTCCAGAGACTACCCACAGGCACGAGATGTTCTAGTGGGTTATAGTGGGATCCCCACATTTTACAGTCTCCAGCTCATGGCTGCAGTAGGTATGCCAGTTCATGTGGTAGACAATGGTATTTTCAAGAATACCTTGTGCCACAGTTAAAAAAAAATGATAAGCAGTTTGTACACAGCCATTAATATACCACTGGGGATATCAGAATACCTGGGTTTGAGTCCTGGCTCCACTTCTGATCCAGCTCCCTGCTAATGCACGTCCAGGGAGGGCAGGAGGTGGTAGCTTGAGCACCTGGATTCTTCCCACCCACATAAGAGACTCTGGATGGAGTTCCAGGCTTTTTACTTCACCCTGACCCAGCCCCAGCTGTGGTGGACATCTGGGGAAGTGACCCAGCAGATGGAAAATGGATTTCCTCACTCTATCTCTCTCTCTCAATTTCTCACTCTGTTTCTCACTCCACCCTCACCATCTTCTTCCCTCCTTTCCTCCCTCTTCGAAATAAATATATTTTTAAAAGCAAATATATGTTCCTTTTCTTAAAAAGCACCATTTACTGACTTAGCAAACATTTCCCAGCCACCTATTTCTGGTCCTCTCTGGACAAATGATTTATATTTATAGTAAGATCACCCTATGTAATACAATTAGATAATATAGATTTTTAAACTTTAAATACTTTGAGTACTTACGATCATTACAATAGTTAGTTGCCTCGTGAAAAAGTCATGTCGGAGATAAAGTATTAAAGTGCCATGCCCGTTTATTTGCTCAGAGTAGAGCACCAGCAGAGGGAAGGCTAATGGGGGTGTGAAGTATGGTGCCAGTGCACCAGCGCAGGTCAGTCCTGGGCCTCAGGGAACCTTTGGCAGTGGCAGGAGATAGTTGTGCTTGTTGCAACCTGAGGAGGGAACGATACTGGCATCCAGTGGGTGGAGACCCAGATTCTACTGAGCATCGTGAGATGCACAGGACAGTCTGTCACAACAAAGAAGCATCCAGCCCGAAATGGCAGTAGTGCCAAGGCCGAAAACCCCCAGCTTGGGTACTTTGCTCCTGAAGCCATCAGGTGTGGGCCCCAGGACTAGCACAGATTCCACGGGGATAGGCTGCTACTCACACCCCCCGATGAAGGCAGAGCCACTTCAGCGGCACAGTCCAGGGACTCAGCTCGGCTGGAGGAGTCCCATCACCAGAAGCAAGAGCAAGTGTCAGCACGAAGGGGAAATGAGAAGCAGACAAGCACAGAACTCCGCTGGGCTCCGGGACCGCGTGGGCTTCAGACACCAGAGGCCAGGCGTGAAGCTCCATTCAGATACTTCCCTTCCCCAGGGCTGGCGATCCTACTGACCGCTGTGCCGAGGGTAGCCTGTTCATTAGCAGCAACCATTTAACTTCTCTTCTTTTCTTTTTTTTTTTTTTAAAGATTTATTTATTCACTTGAAAGTCAGAGTTACACAGAGAGAGAAGGAGAGGCAGAGAGAGCGAGAGGTCTTCCATCTGATGGTTCATTCCCCAATTGGCCACAACAGCAGGAGCTGGGCTGTTCCAGAGCCAGGAGCTTCTTCTGGGTCTCCTACGCAGGTTCAGGGGTCCAAGGACTTAGGCCTTCTTCTACTGCTTTCCCAGGCCATAGCAGAGAGCCGGATTGGAAGTGGAGCAGCCGGGACTTGAACCGGTGCCCTTATGGGATGCCTGCACTGCAGGTGGCTGTTTTACTCACTACACCACAGCGCCGGCCCCCTCTTCTTACTTTCATAGCCACCAAACTTGTTTCTTCACCCCTCAGTGCTTTCATTCAGATCTCACCTGAGAGCTCCCCATTCACGCCTGGCACCATACTTCCCACCCCACTCAGCCTTTCCACTCCTGGCACTCTGCCCCTGGGTCACATGTGGTCACAACAGATGGGAAATACAAAGCAAGGGACAAGCTCTTCTTACCAAGGGCACATTGTGAGCAATGTGTTTTCTATGAGCTGCAGATGGGAATTTGAACTTATTTTCCAAAGTAAGTGTTTTGAATACAAAGGGATCAGACACTAGCATTCCACTTTTATAAAGAGCCCTATAAATATAATAGCTTTTGTGTTGTATTGTAGTTCTTGAATACTTGAAGATGGAATCATAGCAATCTTTTCTGTGACTAAATGATATGTAACACTCCCAGACAACTTCAAGTAGCTCTGTATGACCTCTTACACACCTAAAAATGAAACAATTCACACTGTAGATAAACTATGAGTTAGAAAGCATTTTTTCCCATCTTTATCTCATTTGCTTTTCACATGAGCCCATTAAGTTGGAGCTCTCTTAGCACAGTACACATTTGGTGATCCCCAATAAGTAGTTGATAAATTAACAAATGCTCAGTTTTTTACAATGACAAAGCATGTTCTGATTGTTCCAATGGTTTACCCACTGAAACATGGTTTCGTAGAGACAGATCTGGAGCCCCAGGGGGCTGGCTGATCGTCCATGGCTCTTTGATGCTGCCTGGACCAGGATATACACGGAACCAAAGGGGTCTACAGTGGAACTGTACCTGTCGCCTGCATCCCAGAGTGTAGTTCACTTCATAGGGAGCGCTTCAGGAAAAAGTCCTGTGTACCAGAGCTTTGCATGATTCCCTTGCACACCTTCAAGTCGAGAGGTCGCTCTGAGCAATTCCATCAGACACAGCTCTCTCCTTCTCTTTAAGGCATAGGAACCCTGCTTTGATTTTTTTGTGTTTCACCACAGGGCTAAGCACACCCTAGAGGTATTTAATCTGTTGACTTGAATTGATCTCAGATGCTGAGCTTGGCCTGATGTGAACCTTCACACGGTAGGACTCAGCAGGTCATTGGAACTCATTTCAGTTTAAATCCAAGGCCCCTGACAGTTCCCACCAAGTCTTTCTGAGGTCCATGGGTCTGGTCAAAGGACCATAGCTTTGACACTAGTTGCAGTTAAAGCAAAGACCTGTTCATCCTTCCAAGTCTGTAGGTTGAAGATATATGATATTCTACAGGCATTTATGTCCCCTGCTCAAAACTAATCACTTACCTGAAGAATAAAATGTGAAGTCCATAGCCCAGCATTTCCAATCCCATTTCACTTTTCAAACTTGTTTCTCGTTACTCATTTACACCTTCCACGTGCTCGAGCCAAGCTGTACCATTTTCAGGAATCCATACAGAAGGCTCATGCCATCTCCTTGCCAGGAGAGGCCTCTCCCTCCTCTCCTCTTTCCCATTGTCCATCTTTGTATAACCCAATACATCTGATTCATTCACTCTCTTGTTAAACAAATAAATATTCTATGTCTACTGTCAGGCAATAAAATGAATGCTTGGAACGCAGAGCTGAAAACCAGATTCAGAACCCTCTATGGAGATTGATTTCTTTATCAATGGTTTAGATAAAATTGGTAAATTGATTAAACGGTTACCAAGCATAATATATTGTGGGAAGGGAGATTAATGTGTCCCAAGGCAGAGAAAAACAGGAGATCTTACCTGGAAGAGGTTATGAAGGGTCCTTTGGAAGCAGCTATTCAAGTTGAGTGCTAAAGCCATGTGAGAGTTGGAGGAAGAACATTTTAGAACAAGGAGCAGCAGACATGACCCTCAGGAGGAATACCCACTTTTGAGCCTTTGTCCATGAGGCGTTTTCTCACCAACTGACCCATGTTGGCCTCCAGTTGAAAACAACATTTCCTTTCTTCACTCCCCTTGTGCATTATCTGTCGCTGTCTTGCGGTATGTCCCACCTCCACCTCAGAATAAAGTCATTTATCTCACCCACCCTGTGGCTAGTATGTGTGTCAAAGTCACTCTAAAGCAGGCATGTCCCTCTTCACTTTCTGTGGACTTTAGCATCCATTTCTGTTTGAAAAGGTGGGTTGGTAGCAAAGACTCTCGGCCCCAAGCAGAGGTAGAGCAGTGTTCCTTAAGGGGCTGGCAAACCGACATGCCCGCTGTTCCATTCCTTCCACACTCAACAGCACTTGTGGCCTGATTACTTGTTCAGCTATCTCTGTCCACTGGAGAAGAAGCATGACTCTGAGATTTCTTGCAGGATTAAAAAGCAGTACACTGTTTGCCACTCTTTTGCTTACAACATTGTTCAAGTGGTGGATGGGCAGAAATGATTAAGCCATATGTCTAAAATTGGAACTCTGACTTGGGACATAAATATCTAAAATACCTATGTAATTAATAACAGTGGAAAATGTTAGAGAGAAGGATTAGACTAATCATGTAAGAAGACTCAGGTGCAGGTTAGGAAGGCAGGCTTGGAGAAGCAAATTAAAGTCACTGGCACATGAAAGAGTTAAAAATCATAGCATAAAAGTTGGTTTCATAAAAGAACAGTATTCTACAATTGTCTTGTTGTGATATTGAATGCTACTTGAGTAAATTAGGAGTGGTGTTCTCTTGTTTAACTGTCATTAAAGAACTCAGTGGTTAATATCAGTTTCCCCACCAAGATCCCACTGAGTTTTGTGAAATTCTCCAAAAAACTCTGCAACAGGAGAATTTATAAGCTCTGCATGTTCGACCATCTTAATGTGTGAAACTGACTGAGAGAGCTGAGACTAACTCTATGCAGCTCAATTCCAATTTGTTTGTTTTTTAACAATGTCTTTGACGTGTTATACATTATGTCACGTTCCAATGTGATAGCAAATGACTTCCTGTGTCCAACAAGAAATACATTTTAAGAAGCCAGCCAACTACACTGTTATTTTCCTTGCTGTTTTCAATGCCAGGCACTTTGCCACGTCTTCTTTCTTGAGAAGATCTTTTCTCAGCAACAGAATTAACTCCTGGTAAAACAGTCAAACTTAGACTGATGTCCTTCTTTTTCTCTCACCTCGGAGAGCAAAAGGAGGTATTTTGCAGTGAATAAGTCACCTTTAAAAAGACTCCAGCACCATGAGCTCCAAGAATATTGGAGGGCTTGCAAGTGTTGTTTTTAAGAAAGAGAAAACATCCTTTGGAGCTGAATGCAGGTAACTGCATGCCACATTCTCTAAGAATAGCAAATGTCTTTTAGTTGAGTTTATCTGCAATCTGCCTTGGTGTTATCCACAGTTAATTCTTAGTAGCACAGAGCAATCCTTAGAGGAGCAACAAAACATTTGTTCAACACAATCGGTGAACTGAGAGCGTACACAGTTGGAGGAGGGGTGAGTAACAGGAGCTGGGGGTGGGGAAAGAATAGAATTCCTACAAAAGTTTGGTAATAATCTAAAACTGAGTTAGGGGTCCTAGTGGGATTCCTCCCCCTTCTAACAACAAAGTGCAGAGTGAAAGAATATGCTCGGTGTACTTTGTCTTGCTCGTGCGTTTGATCTGAAAGAACAATCAGATAGGACTGATTTCTGAAGACTGTTCAGAACAGAGGGATCCCGCATGCCCCCAGTGATAGCCAGCATTGTCAACAGGAGGCATTCCAGGTACTGACACCAGCACCTGGAAACGCTCAGATGCTCAACATTTTATCTTTCATTTCAAAATCTACTGCTGGGAATTCTCTTTATACAATGCATTGGATGATAAGTGTTTGGAGGAGGACTGGATCCTGGAGGAGAATAAAGCTTGGACCTCAGAGACTGAGAATGAACACCCGAGGAATCAGATATTTTAAGGTTAAGGTAGAGACTTTTTGAGATGGAGAGGAGCTGCAGAAAGAAAGAAAAGTTATATCCTCCTAAACCCAAACTTCTCATTTGACCTCTAATTGGTCACGTGTATCTTGCACTACCTGCACACCGACTAGCCTCATTAAGCCGTCAGACAGCTTGGCATAAAGTTCAACATAATGAGAAGGCCTCTTTACCTCAAAGGTGTCCAAGACAAGCTGGAAATCCCCTTGGAGGATTTCTGCCAAGAAATTTCGCACCTTTGTATCCCAGCTAAAGGCCTCCAGTTTTAAGGGATAGAGCAGATTAATCATTTTTTTTTCTAATCCATTTTTAAAGATATAGATGTCAGTGACTCTGTCAAATATCTGAAAAAGCCATCTTAACTAGAGCTCCAGATTGCAGTGCCTGCATGCCGAAGTCATGGGGCGCAGGTCTCGCTAATTCTTAATTGAATGGGAAAGCAGTATCTCAGAAATCATTTCCATCTCCCTTTTGAACCACGTAACAGCATGGGTGTCTGGGTTGGGTTTTGTTGTTGTTGTTGTTGTTGTGGCTTTTGTTGCTCGTTTGTTTTCTAAGCAAGCACACAATTCTTCTGTGATGCTTGATTCTCGTCCTCACATGGGGTAAGTGCTAGGAATGTCAATAATTCCATGGCTGCCAGTTAATTGCATATTAGGGTCAAGAGTTAAAGTTTCTTCGCATTCTGAAGCTATCCATCGTCTTTGGTTTCTGAAGTCCGATTTCTGAAATGTAAAGCTTACAAAAGAGTTAATAAATCACACAAATGTTTAGGTCTTGGGCTGACTCTATTTCATACAGGTGAGCAATTTATTCAATATAATTACTGAAATCCAGGTGAGGCTAGTCTAGAGAACAATAGCAAAAATAATAAATATACTCTGCTTCCAGTACTTTTATATGTCTGTGATTCAGGTCTTTTAATTGTATGTAAACCTCTCGGAAATCAGTGTCCACATCACACTGACTTTCAGTGCTCCATTCCCTTAGAAACTACTGAACGCACCTAATCTGTGTTTATTAAGTTTCCCCTCCGGTCAATGATGCACATTTTCATCTTTGAAGAAGTAAAATAATTGTGAAGGTGTCTGGAGTATAATAAAAGCAGATGACAGAAATTTAAAGGTTTTTTTTTTCTCTTTTTTTTACTGTTTTTGAAAGAGCTAAAATAAAAGTTTCAGGGAGGAAACCATTACTTTTCGTCCATGCCTTTCCCCCTACCCCCCCACCCCTAGAAGGTAAAGTTGGCTAAGTGAAAAGAGATCAGAAATAGTATTGAGGATCAGACATGGAGCATCTGGGGCAGGATTAAGGAGAGTGGAATGTGAAGACCTTTGCAGTACGTGCTGGGATATGTCAGAAGCATAAGTAACAATAGCGAAAAATGAAAACTGAAAAATTGCTCCATTTTTGTGGTTCTTGTTTTGTTTTAATCTATTTGGGAGCCCAAGAGACACATCGACACAGACTGGGAAAGTACCCATGCACTCCTTCATTCCCCAGATGTCTACAATGCCCAGGCTCAGGCTGGGCCCAGGCAGAAGCTCAGAGCTTGGAATCCAGTGCAGGTCTCCTATGTGGATGTCAGAAATCTACCCAGCCGAGCCATCAGTGTGCTTCTTAGGGTCCATATTAGCAAGAAACTGGGGTCAGGAGTTGGAACCTAATATCAAAGCTAACCACTCAACGGTGCAGACATGCTAGCTGGCATCTTAACCACTAGACCACATGCCTGCCACTGTCCATTTTATAAGCAAATGAATGCACTCTTCAAGCTATAGCTACAGTTTTAACCTATATGCCTCCTATGCGCAATCCTTTTGGTTTTCAAGAACTATACATTTTAGTATATTTATTGGAATCTCCTTATTTAAACTTTGTCTTGCCTTTATAAAATACTTACATTTTTACAATATTGTACAATATTTGAAAGGAACAATTATCTCCTAAAGGAAATCAATGCAAAATTTGTAATCAGTCTTACCAAACTGCACATTCAAACAGATCACAATTCCTTTTGGTTGATGTTGCAGTGAGATTTTAATAACATCTCCAGAATAAATATTAAAGGAATTTTATATAAAGCAGGGATACAATACATGTTTTGGTTCTATGTATGAAGGGGAGCTATTGCAGACAAATGCACCATTCCTTTTGTGGCAAGTGTTCATAGCACAAGTACTGTGCTATTAAGAATAGTCTGTTTAAGAAGCTGGTGTTACGGTGTAGCAGGTAAAGCTGCCACCTGCAATGCCAGCCTCCCATGTGGGCTCCAGTTTGAGTTCCCACTGCTCCACTTCTGATCCAGCTCCCTGCTAATGGCCTGGAAAAAGCAGCAGAAGATGGTCCAAGTACTTGAGTCCCTGCTATCCATGTGGGAGACCCAGATGGAGCTCCTGGATTCTGCCTGGCTCAGCTCTCCCTGGCTGTTGTGGCCTTGTCTCTCCCTATCTCTCTATAACTCTGACATTCAAATAAATTTTAAAAAAATACTTTCAAAAAAGAATAGGCTAACTAGTCTAAGGTTTAAAAAAATAGTCTAAGGATTAAAAAAAAAAAAGAATAGTCTAAGGGTTACCTAGAACCAACATTGCCTAAATATATTTCCCAAAGCAAACTCCAAATTTATGAAGTTCAACTTATTACATACACATGTGTATACACATAGAAACATACACAAACTGAGGATGGTTTTTAAATACCATAAATCTACAAGTGACCATTACGTAATTGTTAATTTAAGTCAAGAATATTTCTGGTGCTCACTTGCTGTAAAATCAAAATCTCCAAGCAGTGACTTGAAATATTATAAATCACAACCACTTAGAAATTAGGAAGCACGTGTTGCTAGAGGCATATGCATTTCTGCAGATATATGGTACTTGTGATATATGATATGAAAATTTATTTGTTGGCTTTCCATTTTGGAGTAAAGTAAAATATATCTCATTTCCCAAGATGTTATCTGTTCCTGAGAGTTCAGGACATACTTCAAATTTTACCTACCCAGTGAAATTCCCCAGATCAGAATATACATGCATTATTCAGTAAAATGGTCCTTTTCTATGAGATGCCTGTGTTTGAGTTCTCTGAGTTAGGGCCAGGACTCTTTCCTGGAAAGCAGGGAAGTGGCATGAGAAGGTGTGAGAGCCGAGGCTTGTTCTTTGACTTATCTCAGTCTCCCCCAAGTTCCTTGCAAAATGTCAACTTGCAACTGGAGAAGTGAACTCCCACTGCTAAGCAGCATCCAGCGAAGAAAGGTCATTTCCACAGAGAGGATAAAGCTTCGGCTGACACCGAGGCTCTCTCGGGCCACGTGGCATCTGCTCCATCTAGCTGCTCACTTTTCCATCTTGTTGCACTTCAGCCGCAGTCATTTCTTTTCATCTACAAAGTTATGTAAATTGCTACTGTTGTTTCCGGTCTGTCCCTTCAGACTTTGTGTGAATTTCACCCATCAGCTTTGATTACCTTCAGTATTGTACAAAACTGTTCTATCCTAATGTATGATGAGAGTCTAATTCAATGTGTCCTCCTCCACATACTTTATCACATGTTCCCCAAGGTATCCACATTTGCATTTATGCTGTAATTGGCATAGGAAGGTTCAAACTCAGAGGGAATTGTCTTACCTAGGCTTATATTCAAGTGTGTGATTCTAAAGTAAAAATTTTAAATTTTTTAAGGTGAATAAATTTCATGTATTTCATATACATATTTTAGGAGCACAGTAATACTTTCTACCCTGCCCTCCCTGCTGCCCATGTTCCCACCTTTCCTCCTCCTTCCTTACCTATTCCTTCCTTTCCCAGTCCTTCCTTTAATTTTTATAATGATCTACTCTATTTTGTACTCACAAAATTAATCCTGTGCTAAGTAAATAATTCAACAAATAGTAAGAAGAAAAAAACAGTCCCTCAACAGTAGAGATGAGAGCTGCAATAATCGTTGAATTAGAAAATGTCAATTTCACCCATGTATATTACATTTTTGATACTCTATTAGTTACCACAAATCAGGGAAAATATATGGTATTTGTCTTTTGGGGACTGGCTTATTTCACTAAATATAATGGTTTCCAGTTGCATCCATTTTGCTGCAAATGACAGAATTTCATTCTTTTTTAAGGAAGGCTGAGTAGTATTTGTAGTGTATATATACACCATAGTTTCTTTATCTAGTCATCGGTTGATAGACAGCTGAGTTTATTCCATACCTTAGCTATTGTGAATTCACCTGCAATAAACATTGGGGTACAGATAACTCCTTCATGTGTTGATTTCATTTCATTTGAGTAAATTCCCAGGAGTGGGATGGCTGAGTCATATTTTCAGCTTTCTGAGGTATCTCCATACTGTCTTCCACAATGGCTGTACTGGTTTACATTCCCACCAGCAGTGGATTAGGGTACTTTTTGCCCCACATCCATGCCAGCATTTATTGTTTGTTCATTTCTGTATGAGAACCATTCTAACCAGGGTGAGGCAAAACCTTGTTGTAGCTTTGATTTGCATTTCCCTGATGGCTAATGATCCTGAGTATTTTTTCACATGTCTGTTGGACATTTGAATTTCCTCTTTTGAAAAATGTCTGTTAAAGTCCTTTGCCCATTTCTTAACTGGATGGTTTGTTGTCGTTGAGTTTCTTAAGCTCTTTATAGATTCTGAATATTAATCCTTTATCAGTTGCAGAGTTTGCAAGTATTTTCTCCATTCTGTCAGTTGTCTCTTCACTTTGCCAAATGTTTCTTTTGCAATGCAGAAGCTTCTTAGCGCCATGTACTCCTATGTCTATTTTGGCTTTGATTGCCTGTGCTTCTAGGGTCTTTTCCAAGATGCCTTTGCCTGTGCCAATGTCTTGCAGAGTTTCCCCAATGTTCTCCTCTAGCAATTTGGTGATATCAGGTCAGAGATTTATATCCTTGATCCATTGTGAGTGGGTTTCTGTATAAAGTGTAAGGTACTAGTCTCATAAAATAGTTATGCATGTGGAGATCCAATTTTCCCCACACCATTTGTTGAAGAGTTTGTCCTTTCTCCAGGGACTGATTTTAGCTCCTTTGTAAAACATTACTTGGTTGTAGATGCACGGATGGATTTCTTGAGTTTCTATTCCATTTCCTTGTTATACATATCTATTTTTGTGTCAGTACCGGGATGTTTTGATTATAACTGCCCAGTAGTATATCTTGAAACCTGGTATTGTGATACCTCCAGCTTTGTTTTTGTTCTATAAGATTGCTTAGTTACTTGGGGTCTATTGTGTTTCCATATGAATGTTAGCATCATTTTTTCTAGATCTGAGAAGAATGTCTTTTGATTGGGATTGCATTGAATCTGTAAGTTGCTTTGAGTTATATGGACATTTTGATGCTATTAATTCTTTCAGTCCACAAACATGGAAGATTTTCCCATTTTTGTGACTTCTTCTATTCTTTCTTTAATGTTTTATAATTTTCATCATAAAGACCTTATTTGAATTGTGGAGCTTTTACTTTTTGGGAAATTTTAAAAATTATACATATTTCTGTGTATGCATTTCAGGAATTGCTTTGTCAACTGAATTCACTGATAATGTCAACATGCATTAGATCACATCTTCAGATACACCCCTGACTTTCTAGCTTGTGTTTTGTGGGATACATACAACAAGCAGGCACTGAAACTTAATCTAACATGAGTATTGAGGCACCTATAAGGAGGAAAAGCCCAGCCTTTGTAAATGAGGCTGCTTTACAATTTGGTATTTGTGTGTAAAGTTGATAGACATGGCCAATTGCATTTGGGTCAAAACACAATCACTACATATACATATATAGTCTATTTTAGCTGTAAAATCAGTCAAGATATCTTTATGCTGATTCTTTGGGAGTGGCATTAATGTAAAGACTATCTTATTTAATTTTCACATAATGACTTTACAGTATTACTTTTATATGTAAAGTTAGACCATATTGATGGTCTAACTTTAATTTTTTTATGACAAAGGAAGTGTAAAAAAACCTTTACTTTCCATGACTTCCAAAGAAAGCACTGGGGTTAAATGGCAGATCTCCCCTAGCTATTTGTCTGTCACAGAGAACAGCAAATTGCAGCCTGTCTCAAGGTTAGTGTTTAGACACATTCTGAGATTAATGGTTTTGCATAGATACTTTGGACTCCAAGTGATTTTGAGATGAGCTTTATCAAGAATATCCTCTGATCTAAACTAAGCAGAAGGGATTTGTGAAGTTCAGTATTATGAGCTCTAAGTAATGAACCTTTATTGGTACACAGACTGTATTGGTATTGAAAATTATACGGCTTTCTTTACATCATAAAAAATGAAGACAGGTCTTAAGCTAAATCCACAGTGATTGGCCTCATTAATGTCTTGCTTTTAAAACTCTAGACCAGAGAGTTATTTTGTTTTCTACTGAACATTTTCAATAAGATTGTACTTACAGAAGCAGATGTCCAAAGAAACTTGATATGATAAATGAACAATCACGAAGAAAAAGTTAGGTAAGTAGTGTGAGTCACATGAGAAAACAATTCAGCTATGAATGTGCTGATTCATTTATTTTCAAACACATGAGTTTATTTTTAGTGCTGTACTATAATCTGATAGATATTCTTACAGCTGGTGGATTTGAAAACCTTATAGGGATGAACTGAAAATTGAAATATGCAGAAGTCACACAAAGGAAAAAGTGCATAGTAGTTTATGCTTGCATTTTTTAGAGGTTTATGCTGACTACTTCTGTAAATTAATTTCTCTTTATGGACCTATCATGAAACTCATGAGAATAAGAGGTTTAAAGTAACAGATTTACAGACGGTAATTTCTTTTCCCTTTAGTCTCAATGTTGGTTCAAGTAAGCACTTAGACAAAAATGTTTCAGCACTCAATAGTTCAAGCACTTTAGTCACATGTTAAATTAAGAATATTTTCCTAATTTTCAACCTATGTATTTAAATGTTCCCAAAACATAAAGAAACTATATTTAACAAAATATTGAAGAGTTATAATCCAAATTACAAAGACCTTTAACAAACCAATCTATGTATTATTTCCCTGGCAGATGATCTATAGATTATTGAACAAATAATTATTGTACACCTATTGTGAACAAGAATTGTGCTAGACAAGGGTAGAGATACAATAACTATTGGGCATGGTCCCTGCCCTCCTTAATGCTATCATCACGTGAGTAGTGTGTTGATTAGAATTGTGCAAAGATAGACAGAAACCATTTGCTCTGCTATGCAAGTTCAAATGGCAAGAAGACTTTTCCATCCCTGAGCATCAGGGATATTGGTTAGAGAGAGGCAGGAGAAGAAAGTGGGGAGACATTATTGGAGTTGACATTACAGATAGAACATAAGAGTAGAAAACCTGAAGGGAGGAAAGTAAAAGACACAACACCTAAAAGCATGGGTTTGAATGCCAAGAAAGACCTGGGTTCAAATCTTGACCCTGACCTTCATCAGTTACATGCCATATTTATCCTCTCTAGCCTCAATCTCCTCATTAGTGTAATACCTTTTATGTTAAGTACTATAAAATTTAAATGAGATAATTATACAAAGTGCTTAACATTATCTAATTTAAAAAAAAAAAAAAGAAGGTAGAAAAGACTCAATTTGACTTCACATACAGAAGTCTTGCAAACAGAGTCTGGAAAGTTGTGGACAACCCTGGACACTAAACTAAGACATTTGGCCTCAAGGTCTGCATTGTCGCATAGCAGGTAAAGAAAGCATCCCATATGGGTACCAGTTCGAGTCCTGGCTGCTTCACTTCTGATCTAGCTCCATGCTAATGGCTTGAGAAAGCAGTGGAAGATGGCCCAAGTGCTTGGGTTTCTGCCACCCATGTAGGAGACCCAGAGGAAGCTCCTGGCTCAGGGCTTCAAACTGGTCCAACTCCAGTCATTGCAGCCATTTGGGGAGTGAACTAGTGGAAAGAAGATCTCTCTCTCTCTCTCTCTCTCTCTCTCTCTCTCTCTTTCTCCTTCAATTAAATCAGACAGAAAGAAACAATCAAACTAAGAAGTGTGGCCTCATTGGCTTCATCAAGCGGCCATTGGAGACCCATTCAAAAAATTTTAATAGAGAAGAGAGGGAGGAAAGCAGTGCTTAGAAAACCATGTAGCCATGGCAGGGTGCAGTTGCTTGCCTGGGGGAGACAAGAAAATGGAAGCTATTGTGGCCAAGAAGACATGAAGGGAAGTGGGTCTGACATAGGGCACAGAAGTGGGAATAGAGTGAGGGTATTTGGCTAAGAGAAGAGTGCTTTGTTGATCTGATGATAACTGGTGTCCTACCCAAATCCTTCAGCTCACTAATGGCTTCTCTGTGTATCATTTATGTAATAGTCACCACAGAGAAACCCGAAACAGGGTCTCCATGGTGTGTTTTTGAGATCGTGTTTGTAAACAGGGTAGGAGGGAAAGGTAAGCGTCACCTGAGCCCCTCACACCTGTGGCAAGGGTTTCCCTCCAGTTTCCTTGCCTTGGTTTCTCCCTTCATTACACACATCCACGTCCCTCTGAAACAAGATACTCCTGGGAAGATTGTTTGGACGGGAGGAGGCTGAAGCAGGACACACCCTAACCTTTTTTCCTACTCTGTTACCAACGGTCTGTCTTGTAGGCTAATTTGCTGCAGGCCGAGGGAGGGTGGACTTCCCAGCTGCTCTGGGATCCCAGGCCATCTGCTTTTGGCTATTGGTGAGATGGTGCTGCGAACATTTGTGTACAAGTATGTGTTTGAGTGCCTGCTTTCAGTTTGGGTGTATAGATCTCGGAGTGGAATTCCTGGGTCACACAGTGATTCTGTTTGACTTTTGAGGAACCGGCAAGCTGTTTTTCACATGACCTTGCACCACTCTCCAATCCCATGAGAAAGATTCCACTCCTTCCACATCCATGCCAATGCCTTTCCCCACCCCACTGTTTAGATTATAGCCATCCTAAGGAGTGTCAAGTGATTGTTTATTATGGTTTTCATTTACCTTTCCCTAATAATTGGTGATGTTAAGTATCTCTTTGTGTGCACGTTGACTACTACATGTATATTCTCTTTGGAGAAAAGTCTATTCAAGTCAACTCAAGTATTTTATGTATATAAAGTACTTAGCATACTACAAAAAAAAACAGATAGTAGTCAATAGTATCTAGTAATAGCTCCATCGACAGTAACAACACAGACAGCAATAAGGAGACTTGGACTTTAATTTGGGTTTTATCAGAGGCCTAGGTTTGTGTCTTTAGTCCCCTAGGAAATGAACTTAAGAATGGAGACAGAAAGTCCTGGCTCCCTGTCTGGATTCCCTTTGATTTTATTGTTTATTTATTTGCTTTTGCACATGTTAGAGTAAGGATTCTAGTAAAAACATAGGCTTGAATTCAGAACACACATTAGCAGCATCAAGGCCATGACTGTCAGTGGCACATTGATGCCCCCTGGCCCTGGCCCAAGCTGCGCTGGAACCTGCGCTGGGGAGCCTCCTAATATCCAGGCAGTGCAAGCAGTTTTTCTGTCTTTCTCCCTCCATCCTTCCGGCTCCCTCCACCTTCACTGCCCTTGGGACCTGAATGGAAGGAAAGTGAGACTGTGGCATTGACAGTCCAGCAGCCTTCCTTCCAGGAACTCTGAGAGGGAGCACCTGATCTCTTCCTTGTCGAGGGAGGCTACAGTGTAACTGCAGGGGTCTGATGCCGCGTCTGTGGCCGGGACGCATCTCAGATGAATGGCCAGGCTGGCGCCCGGCTGCATCATACTTCGGCAGCTTACCTACGGCCTTACGCAGGTTCCTTCCCAAGTGCTGCTCCTCATGAGTCGGCGGATTTCAGTGAAGGCTGCCGAGACAAGGCTGCCTGTGTTTAGTGTGTGTCTGAGGCCAAAACAAAAAGGCAGTATGGTGTGATCATCAACTCATAACGGGCCTGACCAAGGCTTTGGGAGATATGACCCCAAGCAGTAATTAAAAAATAATCTTCTTGTCTTTACTAAATCCCAGGAGTTGCGAAGGAGAGAGGAAATCCCAGTGGGCTGTAAATTACGTGCAGAATCCTAATTCCGCCTCCTAGCAGCCAACTCTCTGTTGCTACAGTGGCTGGTGGTGTCTCCGAGGCACCTCAGAGGCGGTGGACTCGCTTGCTCTGCTTAGGGACTAACCATTCCTCATCCCTGCCCTAGAGGGTGATTTTAATCTGCTTACTTTTAAACAGGTTTTAAGTGTGTTTAAAAAGCTTGAGTTACTGTTCACCAGTGGTCTGATTTCTCTATCTAGGGTCATTTTTTTTCCTGAGCAATCATGTTATCATGGTGTTTCACTATAATTATTTACACTGCAGTGTTGTAAATAATACCCCTTTTCTGTCAGTGAAAAGAACTAGTAACCTTGGAACACCTCACACATCCAGCACCACTCTGGGAAAACCATCCATGAGATGATTCCTTAAGACTTCCAGTGATGTCATCCCCGACCAATAGAGAAACTGAGGCTGAGAGAGGCCCCGTAGTTCTGTATTGATGGATGGCAGAGTGATACTCACACATCTCTCCAACCCTGAGCCCTCTGGATTTAAGAGTTGGGAGACTGAGCTAGGCAAAGACAGCGATATTTATGTTCACCAATTGACACAAGGGATGGAAAATGATGGATTTGAGGATGGCAGTGAGGACTTTGTACGAAGTTTCCCGTTCTTGTGATTAATAGAGAATGTTTATCTTTGAAAGTGAAATCCGAAAATCCACCGCCATGTGGAGATTCATTATGAATGACATTTTTTAAACCTAGATTGCTTTTACTAAGCAATAAACGTCTTTGGGTCCCTAGGATGTGAATTAAGAAAAAGTTTTCATTAAAGCAATTAAACTGTCTTAATGCAACTGAAATATGAAGAAAGAAAAAACAAGAAATGTATTCTTTCTGTCTGCTTAATGAAAGCAGCTTCCAGTGTTACAGTCTCAAAAGAATAGTTAATTACCTCTCAAAGAAAGTAAAAACCTGACTTGGCTTTTTAGCATTAGGTTTCCTGAAATATTTTGGTAACGGGCTCATCCATGCATATGCACAACGATGTTATAAAGAAAGACATATTTCTGGTAATGCATTTTAAGGAATCCTACAAAATATTTAAATAATGGTACAGAAACATGAAGAACTTTGGTGGTAAAAGATGAATAAATGTATTAATGATTTAGATTAAAAGTTGATGAGATGCATTATCTAGGAATACAAATATTAAGGTGAACATTTTGTAGTATACTGCAATACATATTGTAAATGAACACAATCAATACAATCACTACAATACATGTTATAAATCAATACAATGTGCTAGGTATTAGATTTTATACCATCCTCCTCATAGAAAGTGAATGTTAAAATTAGAAGAATGTGGCAAGAAAAAAATCACGAAATAAAATGAAATACAGTATTAGAAAATCTCCTCAAGTTGTAATTCAGAATAGGAAGAAAAATGCTTCGCGAGTGAGGCTAAAGGTGACAAAGAAAACTAACTAGTTCCCTGCCAGGGATAGGCAAAGTACAAACCGAATCTGAACAATCTGCGGAGGTAACTTCGCGAAAAGAGAATAATAAATGAGGCAGCATAAGTGCAATGTGTTTCGTAGGGAGCTGAATGTTCCTATTTCGTCTCTGGAGTTAAAACATCAGTGTTGCATTGTATAGTGCTTTGATGCTGTATTGCATTGTTTTGTATAATAAGATGAATCCAACATTTTCAGTTCCTCCTTCCCTAGGTCTTGCTCACAGTCATTAGAAGAGACCAGCAAAAAGGACATAACCACAACCAAATTTCCAGGAACTCTTACCAGCCCCCTTCTGCCCTATGTCACTGATGCCTCCTTTGGGGCCCCTCAACTGGAATAGACAGCCCATATTTGTTCATCTGTCCCTTTCCCAGGTTGGTCCAGTGTACAAACCCTTTATATGCAAGGTTTTCCAGGTATGTGTTACACCCTAGGGAAATGGCAGCTGTTTCCTCTAATTATCAAAACCTGAGACAAAATACAAAATACATATGTAGACACACACACACACACACACACACACACACACACACACACGAGATCAGAGAATTGGGTCCTGCTCAGAGATCTCAAAAGGCTTCCTAACTCCCTCCGTAGCATACACATGGGCTACAGATGAAGGCAGAAGTTTCTGTCCCCTCTTCTTTAAGGTAAAGACAGCTAGATAGACCATCACAATGCACAATACTATAATAATGTAGCAAAATGTTTAGTATCATTGGCTGCCTACTAGAATGTTGGGGAAGGCTTCCCAGAGGTCATATTTGAGGAGAGTGTGAAATAATAGTTTGCTGGGACCAGCATTGTGGTGCATCAAGTTAAGCCTCCATTTGCAAGAGTGGCATCCCATACTGGAGGGTGGTTTCAAGTGCCAGCCACTCGGCTTCTGTTAAGGCACCTGGAAAAGCAATGAAAGATGGACAAATTACTGGGGTCCCTACTACCCATGTGGGAGACCAGGTTGGGGTTCTTGGCTTCAACTTGGCCCAGCCCTGGCCATTGCAGCCATTTGGGAAATGAACCAGCAGATGGAAGATGGCTCTCTCTCTCACTCTTGCTTTCTCTCTCTGCCTTTCAAATACATAAGTAAATCTTTAAAAAGAAAAAAAGCTTTTTCAAGGCCATAAGAAAACTCATGGAGTGTCTAGGCAGAAGCCACATACCGTATGGAGACAAAGATGCATGGCAAAGCCCCACATCTGACAGAGCTTCAAGAAATTTGGCATGGCTGAATTTCAGAGTGGAGGCCGTAGTGGAAGGCAGGAGACACCTGGAGACACGGACAATGTACTATAAGTTATGTTCATGTCTGTTTCTCCATTGATTCTAAATGCTTTATGCATAGAATAAGCATCTTAGTTATTTTTGCTTAGCTCTACAGGCTCAGATAATACCTTCTAAATAAAAGGTTTTGAATTGAAGATTAAGAATACATGTATACACTGAATAAAAATATAGATGAAGATAAAACACTACCAGATAAATCAGCCATATAAAAATCTAAGATCCAACAAAGGAGAAGAAGAAGCCAAGTTGATACAATGTCACTAGTTTCAATTACCTTTAGAGATAGGATGCTTGTTTCTCTTAATTGCAATAATGGAGGAATGTATACTCCAAAACATTACCTCTGGCCATGCTCCTGTTCTGGGACTCTACCCATTCACCTTCTGAATCCACTCTGGGCTCCTTTAGGGCACTTCTCCATCCAGTGCTTCTGTTGGCATGGTTGGCTCTCTGCCCTCCCGGAGTCCTGGAACATCAGGCTTCCTTTCACTTCCTTTCCAGTCAGTGCCCTGAGCTTCTCTCTTGCCAGGGAGGCCAAAAACCCAAGGCCCCACCTTCACAGCCATCTGCGGCCACTAGAGCTTCAGTCAGGCAAAGCATTGGTCCCTTTTTCTCAAGAGTAAAAAAACAAACAAACAAAAACTACAAAAATAAATTCAGGAAGCACAAACTATTTTTTCAAAGACTTATTTATTTATTTATTTAAAAGGCAGAGTTACAGAGATGGAGAGAGAGACAAAGAGAAAGAGACACATAGATCTTCCAGATCACTCCCCAAATAGCCTTCACAGACAGGGTAGGGTCAGTCTGAAGCCAGAAGCCTGGAACTCCATCTGGGTCTCCCAAGTGGATGCAGGGGTCCAAGCACTTGAGCCATCTTCCACAGCTTTCCCAGGCATGTTATCAGGGACATAGATGGAAAGTGGAACAGCCAGGATCTGAAACGGTGCCCATATGGAATGCCAGTGTCATAGGCAGCAGTTAAAGCCATTGAGCTACAATACCAGTAATAATGTGTATGAATTTTATTATTCAAACATCCTCATTTGGTCCAGTGCCTAACACGGTGCTTAGTATTACCTAGCCCACACTCGGGGTTGCCGTGTCTAAGTTATCTAAGGAACATCCCAACACATCTCCAGATGTGAACGATTGTAATTATCAGAACACCTGCTCAGCTGCCTCCAGGATGCCTCTTAATCATGCAACCCTGCAGCAGTCAGAGTTTGCTAGGTCCGCTCTGTGACCATTCCCGTTATTCTGAACTCAAATAGCAATACTTCTTCATGCCTGTGGATGCTGACATTCTTGATATTTCTTCTTAATCATTTCTCATTGGGTGGGAGAGGGGGCAATTACTCTTCTTCAGTATGTCTCAAATGTGACTGGATGGCTATGGAAACTTATTCCAAAGATTTTTCAAATGTTATAAGACAACAAAAAATCATCTCTGAGCCAGTGTTAGGGGCTCATTTCAGTAAAAATTATATATAATTCCATCAATGTCTGGCTTCCATACATGGCTATGCAGTTGTCTAATCTGTATGTCCTTCTTCTATGAAATATTCCTTATTGTTTGTCTTCCTTTGGAGTCCTTGTCAACTATCAAATACTATGGGGAATTCTTTTTAACTATCAGCCTTATATATTTAAGCTGGCTATCCATTAATTCTCCTGGGAAACAATAGCATAAACATTGTTCATAAAATGTAATAGTAGGCCTTGGATGAGCTGGAGATAGTACTATGCCTCCAGGTCACATGGACACCTGCCAGTCAGTGCATTCCTGCAGGACCCCAGCTTTAGAAGTACAGATATAGGCAGTGGGCTGTACCTCACTACCCAGTCAATTATGCTTGACCTAGAAAAATGGTCTCAATCACAAAACCATATAAACTAACTAAATCTAGCAACCAAATAAATTTCTAAGCATTTGGTCATTTAACAATAAAGAGTTCAAAATAATATTTCAAGAAATATGCACCCTTATTGTAGACATAATCAGAAGTCTTGCATAATAAACTTCAAAGTTAACACTTACTGCTTAACCTTTTTCTTTTCTTAAGCTCATCATGAGGCCTGACCTCTTTCCAAAGGCGATGTATTCTTTGGGTTGTATATGTGGTTCCAGACAGGACTCTGTGATAAGCAAGGAATTTTGTGAGATGCTTTGAACATGTCACCACATCTTACTTGGTCTCATGTTTATATCCACCCTCTGAGTCCAGTGTTAGGGACTGAACTGTGTCCTCCCAAAGTTCGTATGTTGAAGCCCTAACTCCAACACCACTGTAATTTGAGATAGGATCTTTAGAGAGATAATTAAGGTTAAACAAGGTCTTAAGGATGCATTCCTAACTGACTAAGATTTGTATCCATACAAGGAGAGGAAGAGGTACCAGACATGTGTGTGAGTGTGTGTGATGCACAGAGGAAAGGCCGTGTGGGATACAGAGAGGTGACCATCCGCAAGCTGGTGCAAGAACTCCACCAGGAACCAAGCCTGATGGAGCGCTTTAGTCTTGGACTTTCAACCTTCAGAACTGTGAGAAAATACATTCATACTGTTGAAGCCACTCAGCCCTGGCATTTTGTTATCACAGCTCAAACAGACCAGCGCAGTAGCTATCAGCATCATGCAACAGGAGAGAAAACCAAAAGGCAAAGAAGTAGATATACAACCAAAAAGTTAAAGAGCTCAAATTGGAACTGTAGCCTGTCTGTATCAAGCCCATGCTTTTATTCATTTTATCACATAGGCTCCCTGCATAACGGCTCAGTTTTGCCCCATCTCAGTCCTTACCCTGGGAAGAAAGTGAGGCTTTCAGCAGCTTCTTGGTCCAGGCAATCTGGCTCAGACATCATGAAAACCTAGATTCCCTATGGCACGCCCAACCCCACCATTCATCTTTTCATTCACACAGTTGGCACCAAAGCACCTTACGGTCATCTATTTTAACCCCTCCACTTTGCAGGCAATGCAGGAAGATGTTAAGGTCATGAAGTTAGGTTTGTGGTGGGTCTTTTCCAATTATGATAAGATTTTCCCCTAAATTTTGGAGACTCAACAGCCCCAAAATGCTATAATATGCATTTTTTATAAAATACTAAACATTAGTTATTGTCTTCTGGCATGATCCCAGCTCTGCTTGCTTATGACACAAAATTCCAGCCTAAACTATCTTTCAAGAGCCAAATTGTTTTCCTGGAAGCATAAAACACATGTAACCAGATCACAGACAGGCTTTAGCCATAGACATGTGTCTATAATGCTTGCTCAGCAGAATCTTTGTGAGGTCTGCTCCCTGTTTATGGAGCACTGGGTCAAGAGTAAGCTCAGTGTCCCAGGCTGGGACAGGGAGAAGTAGCCCAGCTCAAAAGGAGTGACAACAGATTAACTGCTCTTTTACAGGATTGAACCCTTCCCCCCACTTTGAATCACATATCATCAAGAATTAAACTGAAAGACAGTGTAACCTATTTTTAACAGCAAGGCAAAGACAGAAGAACTTTGTGTGAAGAAATTTAAACAATCCCCTTGGGAACATAATACCTGCTGCCCTCTAAAAAAATGTTCTTGTGAGACACACTTTTGTTTCTAATGAAAAGCACGCATGAAAACTGTTGTGATTGTTTAAGCAAGAAAGGTAGACAGGAGCTACAATATTAGGCAATGGGACAGGTAGGGTCAGAACGTTCGGTGTGCAGGTAAGATGTGGTCTGTGAGAAATTAATGAGGGAGAAAAGAGAAAGATATGCCACAATAGGATTAAATCAGAGATCACGACCTCAAGTCACATATTCACCTGCAAGATCTGTCATCCTCCAATTAAGAGTATCTAACACACACAAAAGAATTCCCGAGTGCTTAAAAATGAAAGAGGTGGGTCTTCAGAAAGCTTCAGAGAGAACAGCCCATAGATGAAAGTTGAGGACAGGAAAAGCAAGCTGACTGTGGTGTCTCCATTCCAATTAAAGACTGTTCAAGACTCTACATGCAGATTATGGTGTAGCAGGCCATAGATCCCTGATGTCTGCCAGGGTTATGTTGCATGATTGAAGATGGCCAGAATGGGGCCTGCTCTGGCCAGCTCTACACAGCATAACTTTGCTGCAACCCATGGCTCACCATTCAGGAATACAGGCCCTACGCTACCAGGATTCTGATTCTTTAAGAATTGACAAAAACCTGGACTGTTATGTACAACATCTTTTTTCATAATTGTGAACAACTAATTGTTTTATATGTTCAAATACCATGTGTTTGACTACAGGCTACATTTGCACTGGCATCTCCAATTCTCTTGTCTTTTTCAATTGACTATCTCTGTGATCTCCCAGATTTTCTCCCATTCCAGATCATCAGACTCCAACTCGAACATTCTGTTTCCTTTTTTCATGATATTGCCCTGGACAAGACACTTCAAGGTTTCCCCACTGCCTAGTTAGTGAACTACAAATATTTCAACCTTACACTGAAGTCCTCTGTACAGCTTCCTGGCCCCATTCAAGAGCTTTCACTGTGAACTCCCCATCTGTTGCCTGCCAGGTACTTGAAGATGGTAACAGTCTAAACAAACAGAAGTCCTTGCCTTCTTGGAGCTTGTATGCTATTGGGAGTTGAAGAATGAATGAAAACTAGATAGAAGGGAGAAACAATTTAAATCACATTCCACAAAGAGAGAACACCATGAGCAAAGATCCTGGGTGGGAGGAGACATTGCAAGGGCAACATGACTTTAACACAGCTATTCAGCTAGATAAGGGCTAGTTAGGTTTTGGTTATGGTCCCATAAGTAATAGGACCATATCATTTATTTTCTAAAGGAGAACACTCTGGAGAGCAGAAGATGTATTATTAATCATTACAACAAGCAAAAACTGGTGCAGTTCAAGCCAACTGGAATGTATCGGCTCCCTATTCATAGGCCACATAAAGATTTCACAGGAGAACTGGCTATTTAACCTAGCTGTTAAGACTCTCGTGTCCCATATCAGAATACCTGGGTTGAATACCCACCTCCAGCTTCTGATCCACTGTCCTGTGAATGCAGACCCCAGGGGTGGCAGTGATGGCTCAGGTAGTTGGGATTCTGTCACCTCCTTGGCAAACCTAAATTGACTTCTCCTCTCCAGGCTTTGACCCTGGCCCAGTCCCAGCTGTTGTGAGTATTTAGGGAGTAAACCAGCAGATGTTGTCATTCCCCCTCCTCTCTCTGTGTGTCTCTCTCCCTCTTTCTCTTTCTCTGCCTCTAATTAACTTAAATATATAAATATATATTTTAAAAATATTTCACATGACTACTTTTATGTTTTATAAAATAATCTCTTTCATGCTTGCAAAATTATCTCTCTGGTTGTTATGGAAAACTGACTTGAGGAGGAACTGTCAAAATAAGGAGCCTGGTTGCTATGCTACTGCAGAAATCCAAGTGATAGATGCATAAGATCTGAGCTTGCGAATGAGGAGCAGAGAAAAGACATAGAGAAGAAGATTTTTTTTTAAATATTTGGAGGCAAGTTTAGCAAAACATGTTTGAAATTGATTATTTGTCTTAGAAATGAATGGATGAGCAGATGGGGCAGGGAAGAATGGGGAGATTTTGTGGAAAGGAGGATAGATTCAGGCATCAGGACCTCCTCTTGGCACCAGCAGCTAAGCCCCCAGGGAGTATTTTGAGCACTGGTCTTGATGAATCTGAAGATTGCAGTGAACACCACAACTTCCATTAGTGATTATTAGTGAGAGTATAACTGAGGCTTTGATACTAGAGAAATGTTGATAGAGCTAAGTGTTCCCCACTGGACAATGAGTAACAATTTGTGCTTCGTCAAAATTGCAGGCAGAGTTCATGTACTTTAAGGAAAATTGGAGATCTGGGTGGTTTTCATGACTCAAGACAAAAAATGAAGAGCAAGGAGGTACAAGGTGGTTTAATATTGAAGGTTCAATATTGGGTGCCAGAATGCCAGTGTCAAGGGTAAAAAGTTATAGGAAGTGACAACTAGACCAGCAAAATAAGAGAGCAAGAGCTATGACTTGTGGACATTGATGTTTTAGAGACATTTAGCTGAAAAATTCAACCAAAGCTATATTTAGAAGTTGAGTTTAATGCATAATTCAAAAACCACCTTAACTTACTGCAGTTTTAAATGAGATGTTGAAACAATTGTCCAGTAATAGTGCAGAGTGACTCTTCATCAGTCATTTCTGTGGCCAGCAGGTGCTGCCCATGTCGGGAAATTTTGTTCAGTTCTCAGAGCTTTCAGTCAATCTGATTGCACTTGACCAGGGAGGCCCTGGTGAAGATGTCACATTCACCCTTTACCCTCAGGCACAGCTAGCGAGGAAAGCAGAAGAAACTCCAGAGGCCAAGGCTCTCCACGAAAGGTCAAGAACCGCTTGCCCCTTCCTCCCAAGCCTCACTGTCTTTCACTACCAGCCAATTATTGTACCCCTTTCCCCAGGGGTAGCCATTTACAAAATTCTTCCATGTAAAGCTATTCAACTGTCTTCACCATGCGGAGATACTGCTGGAGAAAAAGGGGGAAGAAGCATGAATAGTGAGCCTCAGATATGTGTACATCCTGTGTGTGTCCTTGCAATGTATTAATCACCTCCCATCTCTGCATAATCCACATTTTACAACTCTCTAGAAATGAGGACATGGAAATAGTTCCACCCAAGATCAAATGAGAAATTCATATTGAGACATGGTGCTGCAAAATGGCTACTTTCAAAATCAAAACACTCAACTATACAATCATTAAAAATGACATTATAGAAAGATATCAGAAGGTGTCCATGTTAAATTATTAAATCAAATACTGAATTCAAAAGAAAATGCTTAGTATATTTAAATTTTTATTTTTAAAACACATAGGAAAAGGACTTGAGTATAAAGGAAAATCCTAAAAGTAGTAAATCTCTAAATAGTGAGATTTTGGTTTTTATTTTCTTCTTTTGTATGGTTTGTATTTTCTATATCGTCAGTCACATACTGTTTGTATAACAAGAAAAGATTTATGTTCAAATATTCATTATTCATAAAAAGTGTGACAGCCTTACTATAAGACAGACCAGCAGGTGAACCATGGCTGTAGCCAGGCGAATGTAGTATAACCACTAAGAACATTGATTCCAAAGTTGGGCTTCCTTGCTTTGCCAGCTTTGGTGGTTTAATTGATTTCACTGTGCCTTAGCTGCCTCAGTTGTAAAAGGGGAATTGTGATGACTGTTAATTCTATAACTGTACCAATAAATGAAAAAAGTACATTCAAATTCCTTAGTATATAGTAAGCTCCTGAAAAATACGTGAATCTTACTATTGCCTAAAGTCATATCCACCTTGAGTAGGTGCTGAGAAGGGCCTGGAATGGAGTGCTGCATTTTGTGGACAAAAGGTACCTTAGAGAAAGCTATCACTGCTGAGAAGGCTAGAGCCAAACACATTGCAAATGCAGTGGTCTAATGGGAAAGCCATTAACTGGGGGTACACACACGTCTTGCCCCTTGCAGGTGCCTATCGCACAACTTTTTTGATACTTGAATTCCCATGGGTTTGTTGACCTACCCAGTGCAGAAATTCTATTGTTGATCCCAGAAAAAAAATATCTGTTCACATTCCTCAGGTTTTTTTAGGTCAATGTGGACATTGAACTGAAGTCTCATTTTTGGATGGTCTGGATTGCTTTGAGGACAGTAACTGGTGATAACAAACTTTTATTGATGGAGAGATTCTATTGGTACTAATCATTTTATTGAGTTAAATATTATATTCATGGGAATATATTTTTACTCTCTTGGGGCTATCTTCAAAAAGAAGTATATTTATTGAAAAATTTCAAAGCACAATTTTATAATTTGCTCCTTCAGATATCTGAACTTAGAAAATGATGTATCTGAGTCTTAGTTCACTTGGCCAAGTTTTATCTCTGACCTAAAGTATACTAGCTGCTACTTTCCTATCTTAATAAAGAGTTCTCGGATGTGGACAAAACAAATAACTAGACATCGGTAGCTACCAAATACACAATTAGATGGGAATTTGATAGCATGTGTGTTTTCAATAATGAGGGTTGATGAGATTCTAGTTTTCTCAAGACATGCTAAAGTGTGGGCATGTCTAAGGATCTGTGGTAATTGACTCACTTCATTCTCACTACTTCCAATGGTTTTTACTAAGGTGTATTTTATGTGGACTTTGTGCGAAAGGGAAAAAATTCCACTCTTTGACAACATAATATACTAGATCGGTTCTCTTTTTTGAGATGTCAACTATCTACTTTATTATAGTGAGAAAGTGACAGTCAATTTAAATCAAAATTTATGGAGAACATTAGGAGCTGGAAGGACTTTGGCTAATCACTGTAATGTCCCCAACAAATGGTAAATGAAAGCATAAGGAAATTGAGTTAACACAAGTTAAAAGTTCACATACTTATGGAATCATATTAGAAGACCTACAACTTAATTAAATTATCTGAAATTGCTCATTTAGCTTCTATTGTACTAGTGAACATTGATGCAGTTTTACTGTTAGATATATATTAAGTAATAGGTTTGGATTGGGTCAAATTGGGAGAACCCTAATGAGGCAGAACAAGGGAAAGTTTATTCCATCACAAAGTATCATTCTGAATCTTTATATTGAATATTATTATGCAGAGATTTCCCTGGTTAGTTGGTTTTTCTCTTATATCTATCATTTTGACATTCTGAATAATTGAAAAATCAAATCAGAATTTTGTACATAGGAAAAAAGCAATCTGATGGAGAAGAAATGTTATTGAACACCTAATCTTCGATTTTTTTTAAGTCTTGTATTTGCTTTATCAATTGTAGAAGCTCATGGAACACTGAATGTGCAGAATTTTTTCAATTAGAAGCATTGGTAATGGGTTTTGCACAAAGGATAATTTTGTGGGATGCCAAGGCAGAAATTTATGGACAAGTCATGGAATTAATATTTGTCTCTCTACTTCAAATCCACTTAAGGGCAATAAATACTTAAATACAAGATACTAAGTTATAGGATTATTCATTTCAGAATAGATAGTAGACAGTGCAGGGTATTCAAGAATTGGATGTATCTGGCATTTCTCTTCTGTGAGGCTACTAACTTGACTTTGCTGAGGAGAGTAGACGTTCTTCATAAGTGAAGTTTGCCACAAATTGCATGTGAACAGACTCTTCCTAGAGAGAGCTCAGTAAGCCCAGGATAGATCATCTCTCTCATAGAGAATACCAAAGCAGCTGGAAAGCTTTTGCTGCAATTGGACAAACATGACCTTTAGCTCAATCCTTATCAAACAACTTAGATGTAAAATTGTAATTTTTTAAAACCATAAACCTTTGGGGAAATTGGCCAATTTTTTCTTTTTTGATGAAGCTGTATTAACAAATTTCCCTGATACTTGGTAGCATGTACATGCACACACCAAGAAATAAGTAAAACAGATACATACATGTGGCTTCCCACCGACTCATCTCTAGCTGCTTGCTGGGGAGAAAAAATAAGCTGCCTCCTCTCCACTGCATTTAGAGAATTAATTCTCATATGAAATGAAAGGTCCCGTCCAATCCTATTTCACGGTAGCTTTGAGTGCTTGACTGTACCAAAGCAAAGGGCATTACTTGATTGTTCACTGTTGACATCACTTTGCACCAGAAGGTGGCAATTGTTTTAATAATCACTAACAAATCTGTTTTGCCTTCAGATTAGATTTTTTAGAGATAGCATTGATTTGGTTCTTGTCAAGGAGCTGCTTTTCAAAATCAGCAGCAACCACTCACAGATTGGTTTCTCAAGATGGTTTTTCCACTCCCATTAACTGGGCTAAAATATTGTACCTCTCTTTGGTTCATTTAAGCTGCAATTTTTCCCCATTTCTCCTTATTTAACCTTATTTGCTCATCTTGAAACAATTAAAAGGATGCTGTTAAAGTTAACAAGTCTAATGAGGGATGACACAATAAAGTATAAATACAAGGTCTTCAAAAATTCCTGGAAAACGCACATTCTAAAAAACCTGCATATGAATTTCAGAAATTTTTGTACCCAAATCAACTTCTTTCACTTTCGTTTTCCCACGAACATGTTGAAGGGCCCTCCTGTATCTAATGTCATGAATCACATTAAGAATGCACTTACTTTCTCATTTACAAAGACGCCTGGTGAAGATTTGCGTTGTTTGACCGTGATACCTGAGAGGAGCAGCCTACTAATGAGATTTATGTCAATTCCCAAGGGAAATATCTCTCACATCTCAATCACGAGGCATTTATGTCAAATTTACCTCGCAAGGTGGCAAAATCCTCTAAGTTTCTCCATTAAAACTGAGTGAACAATAAAAGCCTTCTTGGAGCTCAGCGATGCACTGACAGCCAAGCAACCTCCTGAACCGAATGGCGCCGCGCACAGAAGCATCCGGAACACCGGTACCCTGTCACTGCTCGAGGATTGACCCCCGAAAGACAGTTCTCCAAAATCTGTCATCTGAACACTGTTTGCCATCCAGAAAGAGAGAGGAAGAGGAAAGGGAGGCAGAGAATGTTGTTGGCTGTGTGAAACCACAGCCTTCTCTCCAGATGGGTTCCTTCCACAGCTTAGGCTACCTACGTGATGCAAGGAGAAGAGGCCAGGAGTAAGCACTCTATTTTCATAGAACTGAGAACTCCAGGCATTTGTCATCCAGAAGAGATGCCTGCCTCCCAGAAGGAGAGATTTTGAAAATTTTTTCTTAGCACCTTTCTCTAATTGGGCTTCCTCTACTTTTCACACATCTTTTCCCCGCACAAGTCCACAAAAACCCAAGTTCTCCCACACCTCGTCACCATCGCAGGCCCATAAATCACAAGAAATTGTGAGGGATTTTTTTAACCTTATGCAATTAACGCCTATAATGTAGAAAAACACTTTATAATATATAACATATTAAAGCAGTAGGAAATAGCATGTCACATTTCTCATTAGTAAATTCTAATAATGACTAACATAAAAATGTAACTACCTATTAATATTTTTCTTCAATTCATATTTAAAAGAAAAATATTATAATGTCTTTTAGTATCCATGCAATCCTCATGTAGGAATTTATTATACCAAAGTGATTTGGCATGCCTAAACTAGCGTGAGCAATATGAAAATTTAAAGATAGCTGAGTGCCCATTCTTTAATTTTACTGTAATAATGAAAAACATATATTATTTGAGCTAACAAAACATGTAAATACTAACTCAAATGAAGCATCTATTTTGTTCATATATATTGCATTCTTCTACCCAGTATTAAAAACCATTTCTCTTTATGCTTTGCTTCCTTTTGCCCCCAAAAAGAGAAATCTGCATCCTGAAAATCATCCACTAAACCTTCTAAATGTTTATCTTAGCAAACTCTTCTCTCTAACTTTGAGAACTTACTAAAAACTGAACTGTAGTCTTAATAATATCTTGTAAAATTAGACATCATAGCAGAATATAACTAGTTACTCCTTTGAACTAGTTGGCATTTAAAGTTAGAGTGGTTGGAGGTTTTGTTTGTTGAATGTATCTAGATGTAAATAGTACACTATTAAAAAATGAGACTTTGAGCAAGAATTACTATTCACCTCCCAGCTGGGGTCTGACCTTGACATAGGTCTCCCAGAGAAGCCCACCCTGGCATCCTACACAGTATGCCATGCACTTGGCATCTCCCCAGAGGCTGCACAAGTTAACATGCCACTCCTGAAACTCCTGCCCACTGCACGAACACAGTGAAGACTCTTACCTGATGCACTGCATTCACAAATTCTAAAATCTCTTCAGATTAACAAGAGGGACGGAGTGGGAGAAAAGAAGAAATTTCCTACCCTCTGTGTCTCTTCTTGATGCATCGTGTATCTGCCATCATGTTCAGATCCTTTAATATTGCAGGAGAGAACAGGAGAGCAAGCTCTGATTGAGGAAGAGAGGTGAGCAGAACTGAAGCATATTCAATTGTTTTCATTTAAATTTGTTTTAGGGGCTTTTCTAGGAAAATGTTTTCTCTTGGATTTTTACTTTATTCCTGGCATCAGCTCTGTTTGAGTTTGCTTTTGAGTAAGGAAGATTGAAGGGCAAATGAAAGGCGAAATGCACTGGCAAACTGCAGTAGAATTAGGTTATAGTTGCAAAAACTTGCTTAATCTTTTGTTTTATTTTTGGTTGGAGCGCTCTAAGAGATAAAATGGGGCTCTAACTCACAGATTATGGCTCTGGGGAATGTAAAAGACATCTTTTGAATGTAAAGAATACTACACTCAGAGGCAGCAGGGCTTGGAAGTTGCAAATTTGGCCAATTTTTCACCAAGTACTTTTTCTCAAGTTGCATAACCTCCCTGGGTGTTGATTCTTTAAGATAAACCTAATATTTTAAGTGAATATTTTGAGTTCTACCAAAGTGTGCTTGATCCAGGAGGAAGTATAAGAACACACTTTTTTGTTTTTTGTTTTTTTCTTGAACTTGTAACTCTTGTGTCACACAGAAATTCGGAATGAAACTGCTAACCAGACAAAGAAATGGTCACAAAGCTTCTGAGTTCCCACTGTACATTGTTGGCTATAAGAATACAAGTTCCGTGATTTAATTAAAAATACAAAGGAATATTTACTATTAAAAGAAATGCTCATTTTTTAAAAATTCATAAAATAAATTAATTCCTACAAACAAACTAAGTCTGTTTTCATTCAGGATTAATGTGGATCAATAAATAGAAAAAATATTTTAAAATTAAAATTATACACTGTGGGGGAACACACACTGTGACTAATTCACACTAAAAGGAAATTCTTCCTTATTGGATAAAAACAGACACATGATGTAATATGAGACCATTAGGTGCTTGATGTCAATGAATATATCATAAGGAAGCATCTGAACTATTTTTCTTGTATTAAGCTTTTAGGCTATATTGTGCCAACTTGCACTGGTTGAAGACAGCATTAATATTTATAAAGGATGGAAGTCTGAGATTGAGTGACTCTCACTTCCCGACCCCCACCTTCCTTCCTCTCATGCTAAATCCATTAGTATAGATGGATCGACATTCGTCAACAAGGAGGGCAAAACAGTTCTCCATTCAGGCACAGCTCTAGCTGCCCTGTGGTACACATTGCCTACACGTGGCCATAAGACATGTGACCTATTCAATGACAGTTAGTGCTTGCTTGATTGATTCTGTGAACTTCAACCCAGTTTTCCCCTGGGTACCTTATAATTAAAATATAAAAAAAAGTTTAAAATCTCTGACAGGAAGTGTTTCAGAAACAGAGACTAGGGTATGCCATTCATCTTTATCATCCTGAGTTGTTTTATCTGTATATAGTTTTGTGCAGTAGCTTGTGTACAGCAGGTATTCCATAAATGCTCCCTGAATGAAACCAAATTGAATTGCACTATCAAATTCTGAATTGTTCCATGTGGTCTTCTTCGCATTTTCCTGTTACCATCTAGTTAAAGACACATACCTGAAAAATGCACATACACATACCTACAAATAACTTTGCTCCAGTGAATCCAGATAAAACATAGAGTGACTTTTGTGTGCTGGGTTGATTCTTAATATGTTCCAGCTGATTTTGCAGATGGCTTTTGTTCTGGGTATGAAAATAAGCACAATGCTTTCTGGATCATAAGGGAACTTTTAGCTAACTTGACTGTATCTTGAGGTTGGCAGGTAGCATGTAGACCATCAAATCTTTGGTCTTCAAAGGTTATCCCTGTCACTCAGGGGTTTCATCAAGTACCCCAAAGGCAGTCAAGATACAAGAAAGCAGACAAAGGTACTGGATGCTCAAGCCTCCCCCCCATCCCTTCAACTGGGAAAATTTACTTTAATTTAGCTCATATGGTAGTATATAAGGCTTCTCTGTATGCATGCATTTGAATGTGTTGTTTGTATATAGTTTTGTGCAGTAGCTTGTGTACAGCAGGTACTCCATAAATGCTCCCTGAATGGTACCAAATTGAATTACACTATCAAATTCTGAACTGATTATAAAGATGAATGACACTGTTTACTACTTTCATAATAAAGCCACTAATTTTTAATTTTTTTAAAAAAGAGAACCAATAAAATAGACTGAATGTTTTTGTCTCTCCAAAATTTGTATATAGAAATCATAACCCTCCAGTTCATTTTAAGTGGGGCCTCCTGGGGGTAACTACATCATGATGGTGGAGCATCCCTGAATGGGGTTAATGCCCCTGTAAAAGACACCCCAGAGAGTTTCTGGCCCCCACCATCCTCTGAGGACACAGCGAGCAGACCACCAACTACAAACCAGGGAGTGGTTTAATCTCGGACTTCCCAGATTCAAGAATTGAGAGAAATAAATTTCTGTCATGAATAAGCCACCAATTCCATGGTATTTTATCATGTCAGCCCAAATAAACTACTACAACCATTTTACAAACAGGTCAACTTAGGCACAGCGATTTTAGATAGCTCTGTCAAGGTTACATCACATAGCAACAGAATTAGAAATGAAGCCTAAAATCAGGTCTCCTGATTTCCAGTCCAGTTACAGGTTACCTAGGTAGCAGAGAAAAGATAAGAGAAAAGCAGACTTTTATAGATTGGTCTGGATATACCCCAAACTAATCTCTATAGCTAGAACCACAGGAACTCAGAAAGAACTGAAAATCAACTAAAAATCAATGAAGACACTGACATTGACTTGCACGCCCTGCTAGCCATGATAATTTGCAGGAAGCTACGTCTAGTGAGGTTTGGCTGACTAAAAAATAAAAAATACACCTATTGCTCGCTCTCTCTCTCTCTCTCTCTCTCTCTCTCTGTCTCATGTTGCTGAAGACAATATTTTTCTGTTTCTTACTCCTATGGCTACCAAGACATATGCCCAATCAGTTGGTTGTTTCAGAATGCTGGAATCCTGGTTTCATTTCATTCTATCATGTACAAAATAGACATAATATTTGCTGAATTTATAATTATGTACTTGAATTTGATATTTATATATGAGATTTTATTTTTATAAATCACTGTCATTTTTTTATTTACTAGTGTCATGCTAACTATTGTTTTTAGCCAGTGTTACCAAATTGTTGATTATTACCATATACTATTAACTATAAATTTCTTTTAGAAAAAGATACAATTTCTTACCCTGTAGTCAAATATATAGTATCATAAGAGCAATGTCAACTCAGTCCATCTGATTCCTGGGCTATAACAAAAATAGTCATTTTTGTTATTATTCAGCTGGCATCCCACATCTCATTCAAATTAGGAATTTTCAGTATCTAAAGAATTATTAATAATCAAGCTGACAGTTTTGAACTCCTGAGAACTACTCAGTAATAACGGACTTTACATAATATACTGAGGTGAATTCACCTTTACCTAATGGTTGCCCAAGTTAGCATTATTTTAAAGACCCTGAAGAATACTCTTAAAACACAACTGTGATCTCCGGGTATACTCTTGCGATTGATAAGGAAAAGCAGTCATGTTTAGTAACAGACGACCCCATAGTGGGAACTGCTTTTCAGCCTGGTTTTTGTCAGACCAGCAGCTGTTCCATCAGTCAATTAGTGACCGGGGACAAAATGCATTTTAAAAAAAATCAATTAGCAGTCCCTCCAGCTGAATAAAGATCCCTGGGTATGCTTTTCACCAACAAACAAGAGATAGGGGTGAATAAAGCTCAAGAAATCATAAATTTGTAGAAGCACAGTCCTAAAACCTGAGAAAGCCACCCAGAGGTTAGTAGGTCAGACCATGCCCTTGGCAGGACTCCACTCACTCCCCCAGGCAGATACACTTCCTGTTCAGTATATATACGTTTATGTGTATATATATGTATTTTAGTATGCTTGTGTATTCAAAGAATGAGACTCCCTATTCTTTCTCACCAGCACTTTTCACTAACAACCCTTGTTACCAGAAATTCACTGTAATCCAGCCTCTGTTCTACATTCAGCCCCAAAAATGTGTGGCAAACATGGATATGTAGAAGAAGTATTAAATATCTTCCATAAAATCATTCATAATTCTAGTAGGCAACATCTTTTATTTGTTCTTTAGAGAAATAATAGCAATTTATTTGATCCTTCTTCTTAGTATTTATCTTCTAATTCTTTTGTCCTATTTCCAAAGTAGCAGTGTTATCCTAAATCTACTTTTCTTGGCATAGTGATCCATATATATCAGATGCTTTAACAATATTGTTGTACAACTATTATTGCCCCTTGTAATAACAGATGGGAGTATTTGGACATGTGGAGGTAAAAGCTCTCCTTAAACACATAAAAGCTAAGTTTTAGAATGAAGGAAAGTGGAAAATGTGATTCCCATTCAATCAAAGGAAAGGCACAGCCCTTCCTTCTTGCCAACATGCCAACAAGTATTCAGTGGAAAGCATGGCAGACCAACTTGGGAAGAGCAGCTGAGACAAAGTAGTTCTTTCAAGAGAAATTCAGATGAAACCTGTTGAAGTGAAATGGACACTATGAGAAACAGTGACTTGATCAGTTCTTGTTCTGACTGTTGATATACAATGTAATACTTTATCCATTTTAGTATTTTCTCTTTGTTTTGTTCTAGTACTATTGATTGAACTCTGTGATTAACACACAATTATTCTTAGGTGTTTAAATTTTAACTGAAAAGTGATCTCTGTTAAATATAAGAATGGGAATAAGAGAGGGAGGAGATGTACAATTTGGAACATGCTCAGTCGGACTTGCCCCAAATGGTGGAGTTAGAAACTTGCCAGGGGATCCCAATACAATCCCATCAAGGTGGCATGTACCAATGCCATTGCACTAGTCCAAGTGATCAATTTCAGTTCACAATTGATCACACTGATATGTCTAAGAGTCAAAGGGATCACACAAACAAGTCTAGTGTCTGCTAATACTAGCTGATAGAATCAAAAAGGGAGAGAACGATCCATCATGGGAAGCAGGATACACAGTAGACTCATAGAATGGCAGACGTCCTAAATAACACTCTGGCCTCAGAATCAGCCCTTAAGGCATTCGGATATGGCTGAAGAGCCCATGAGAGTATTTTAGGCATGGAAAGCCAAGACACCCTGGGGGGAAAAAAAAAGACCTAAATGGAAGATCTCTGTGAGTGAGATCCCAGTGGAAAGAACGGGGCCATCAAAGAAGGAGGTAACTTTCTCTGAAGGGAGGAGAGAACTTCCACTTTGACTATCACCCTGTCAGAATAAGATCGAAGTCGGCGAACTCAAAAGGCTTCCATAGCCTTGGCAACTCATGACTAGAGCCTAGGAAGATTACTGACACCATAAACAAGAGTGTCAAATTGTTCAGTCAAGAACAGGAGTCACTGTGTACTTACTTCTCATGTGGGATCTGTCCTTAGTGTGTTGTCCAATGTGAAGTAATGCTATAACTAGTACTGAAACAGTATTTTACACTTTGTGTTCCTGTGTGGGTGCAAACTGATGAAATCTTTACTTAATATATACTTAATTGATCTTCTGTATATAAAGAGAATTGAAAATGAATCTTGATGTGAATGGAATGGAAGAGGGAGTGGGAGATGGGAGGGGTGTGAGTGGGAGGGAAATTATGGGGGGGAAGCCATTGTAATCCATTAACTGTACTTTGAAAATTTATATTTACTAAATAAAAAATTTTAAAAAAGAGAAATTCAAAGAACCATTTAGGAAAATAAAAACTATTCTAGAAGGAATTTACTACCAGGAATTTGTTGAAAAGGTGAAAGAGCAGAAGAATGCTGAGGTAACCTCAATATCAATCCTCACTGGAAGCAAATTCAACCCAGAGGGCCGAGGGAGCTCACTAGTGCAGAAAGTACCAGGCACCCCTAGGCCAAGGGAACAAAAGGAAAGAGGTGAGGCGTTCATGACCTAGGAGCTCAGAGGAGCCCCGCATCCATGGGACTCAGACCTCTGGAGTGGACAAGGCAGAGGTGTGCTGACCAGCCCAGAGCAGGGGGAGTGGTGATGGCACCACTGAGGACACACACAGCTCATGCTGACAGTCATAAGGAGACCACAGGCAGGAGCTTTAGCTCCCTTCTAACACTGGGGCATTGCTAACAAGATCTGTAAGCATCAAGTTCTCTCATCCTTCCACCTGTCTACCATTTCCGGAACTTTACAGTAAGCCAGGTGCACGGGAGTGTGGGAAACGTAGTTTTCAGACTTCCAGCCCTGGCATTACCAAAGCAAAACATAGAAGGGTAGGCATGAACCTTGAGAGACAGTCAGTAGGAAGCCTGTGCACATTTATGCCTGAAATAAATTCCCCAGACTGGATTTTGTTCTGTAAAAGACAGCTTGTAGGGCTTGCATTGGGGCACTGTGGGTTAAGCCACTGCCTATGATGCCAGTGTCCCAGATGGATACTGGTTTGACTTCCAGCTGTTCCACTTCCAATCCAGCTTCTTGCTAATGATCCTGGGAAAGCAGCAGCAAAAGATGGCCCAAGTATTTGGGCTCCTGCACCCACGTGGAAGACCCAGGTAGTGTTCCAGGTTCCTGGCTTTGGTCTGGCCTAGCTCTCACCACTGTGGTTATTTGAGGAATGAATCGGCAGATCAAAAATCTCTCTGTATGTCTCTCCCTCTCTCTCTCTCTCTGTACCTCTGCCTTTCAAATAAATAACCTAAATAATAAATAAATACAATGACAGGTTGTGCTTCAATCATCAGGATTGGTAGGCAGTAGAGTTAATACATTGATGCACTGTTGAAGAAACACAAGAACACAAAGGAGGGGCAGGCATTTGGCACAACAGTTAAAGCACTGCTTGGGACACTGCGTCCCACCTCAGAGTGCCTGGTGGGAGTTCAAGTCCCATGCTTGATTCTAGCTTGACTTCTGCTTGTGTGTATCCTGAGAGACAGCAGAGTGTAGCTTTGGGAACTTAAGTCCCTGTCTCCCAGGGGGTGTCCTAGATAGAATTCTGTGCACTTGGCTTCAGCCTGACCCAGCTCTTGCAATTGCAAGAATTTAGGGAGTGATCAGTAGATGGAAGATTTATACCCATCCCCACCCCTTCAAATAAATTGAAAATAAATAAGTAACATTTCTAAAATTAGAACACTAAAGACAAACTACTTGTGACACTGTGGGAACTTTTCTGCCTGCCTGGTGTTTTAGGTGACCATAATCCTAATTCTCAAGGGTAGAAATGCAATCTGCAGTCAGTACAAAAATGTGTTAACATAATTCTCTCCAACTCAGGGAGGAAGTGAAATCTCTCATCTACATGCATAGCATTTCCAGGTTTGGCTGATGATAGGCAAAATTCAACATACATCAAGTGTGCCTGGGTCCTCCTTGCCTACCTAGAATCTCGCTCCTGGTCCACTGAGCACCTAGAAGTTGGATCTCTGCCTGTGTCCCAATACAAAAATGATCTCTAATCACCCCCAACCTTCATCTGTTAGTGCCACTTGGCAATGCATTAGAGAAACCAAACTGTTAAAAGAATTCACCTCAATATGTAAATAACTGATTACTCCCCATTAACCATTTCAAAGATTTTTGTGTCTTAGAGTCTACTAGTTGCTTCCAAATCAATCCTTGATTGTTAGAACTCTAGGAAAGAAAGCATATATGCAAACAATAGGAACTTAATTGAACTGAGAGGGTGAATGAGGAGGTTTTCCTGAATTGTTGACTGGGAGTTTATTGAAAGCTTCTCAAAAGGAAGGTGGCAGCTTTAGCAATACTGGTTTGCAGTCTAAATCCACACATAAAAGCAGCAGAACAACTGGTCACAAAACCAAAAGTCCCTGAAATTTACTTACTATTCTTTTAAAATATTTTATATATTTATTTATTTGAAAGAAACACAAAGGGAGAAGAAAGAGAGAGAGAGTAGCCAAGTAGCCACAACGTCCAGGGCTAGGCCAGGCTGAAGCCAGGAACCAAGAGCTTCTTCCAGGTCTCCCACATGGGTGCAGGGGCCCAAGCACTTGGGCCATCTTCCACTGATTTCCCAAGTGCATTAGCAGAGAGCTAGATTGGAAGTGGAGCAGCTGGGACCCAAACTGGCACCCATATGGGATGCCAGCATGGCAGGTAGAGGCTTAGCTTTCTACAACACAGGGCCAGCTCCCAATATTTACAACAAAGCTAGATAATAATGTATCCCCATACACAATAAAGTACAGGCAGGTGGTGACAAACCACCAGCAGCCAGAATAATGGCATGGTAGGGACATCAGTGTAGGAGGGTGGAGTGTAAAATGACAATGTGATGTGTATGGCCTATAATCCAACATACCAAATTTTATTCACTGGAAAGTATGTCAGGCCAATTTGAGAAGAGTAGTTGAGACAGGGAAAGTTTTGCACAATCCAGTACCAGATGAGTGTGAGGGGCTTGTACAGACTAAGAAGGGGTTGAAACAGCCTAGCCTTTGGGAATGCACACAGCTGTCCACTGGAGCACTCATCCACGACTCGATCCCTCCAGAGCCAAGTTATCCGTTCAGCATCATGAACCCAGCTGAGACCTGCTGGACTTTTAGGGACCAATGGGTTGTTTCCATCACTTTTAAAATCAGAAGGAAATAAATGCACTTTTAGATCAAATCAAATATTTTAACATGTGTAATAATATACTCACCTTTATAGCTACACACTGTAAAAATATAAAATTTCACACTTTTAGTGGAAGAAGGGACCCACGAAGCCCAAGGGTCCACTGGAGTCACAGCGCAGCCCTGGATCCCACTGAGAGGTGCAGCAGCTGGGAGTGGAGTTGACCTTGAACAGGACAGGGACAATGGAGATAAGTGGAGGCTTAGAACAGACCACCAGTAAGAAGAGGGGAGAGCCAGGTGGGACACCTGATGTTTGAACGCTACAGGAAAGCAACAGAAGAGGGAGCTCTGTGAAATCGCAAAAGCCACCCTGAATCCAGCCTCATTCTTAAAGCTCACGAAAACTAATTTCACAACACAAAAGTATTGAGGTCAAATCCCTTACACTGTTACGGTAAGAAAAGAACAGGTAGCAGAATAACACCCCAACAGACAATGAAAGCACACTAGAAAGATATGTCCTCAAAAGAGATCAAAACAGTAACTTGCTATTTCAAAACAAGCCAAGACATTAAGAAAATGATAACAATACATGAAAGAACACCATGAATCAGAATTAGAGAAGACTAAGAAAAAAGGTGACAGACTTGAGGGAAAAATTAGAAATGAAATAAGAAAATCATTTTGGAAATGAAAACTAAACCAAAGGAACACTGGGGTTTATAAACACAATAGATAATGTTTATAAGAAATAGAAGGCTGAAATAGAAATAAAGTAATTTTTCTTTTGAGAGGCAGTAGAACTCCCATTCCCTGATTTACTGCCCCAAACACCCACAAAAGTCAGTACTGGGTTAGGGCCAAGGCTAAACCAGAAAGGCAATCCAGATCTCCCATGTGGGTGGCACAACCCAACTGCTCCCACCATCACTGCTGCCTCTCAGGGTCTGCATTCATGGCAAACTGGAGTCAGGAACGGGAGCCAGAACTTGAACCCAGGTACTCTGATGTGGGACACTGGCACCCTAACTGGCATCAACTACTAAGCTTAACACCCAGCCCAAGAAACATTTTTAACATCAAGAAGAAATGAAGAATTAGACTGTGGGGGCTGACGCTATGGCATAGCAGGTAAAGCCTCCGCCTGCAGTGCTGGCATCCCACATGGGCGCCGGTTCTAGTCCCGGCTGCTCCACTTCCAATCCAGCTCTCTGCTATGGCCTGGGATAGCAGTAGAAGATGGCCCAAGTCCTTGGGTCCCTGCACACATGTGGGAGACCTGGAAGAAGCTCCTGGCTCCTGGCTTCAGATCGGCAAAGCTCCGGCCATTGCGGCCATTTGGGGAGTGAACCAGCAGACGAAAGACCTCTCTCTCTCTCTCCCCCTCCCTCCCTCCCTCCCTCTCCCTCTCCCTCTCCCTCTCCCTCTCCCTCTCTCTGCTTCTGCCTCTCTGCAATTCTGCCTTTCAAATAAGTAAATAAATCTTAAAAAAAAAAACTAATACTTCCCTCACATAATGACAGAAGTCTATATTGAAAGTACACACTGCACTCCTGCAAATCTAAAGTGACTAATAGCGTAGCATAGTTGAGTAAAATTTTTCAACTCTATACTTTTCAAAAATCCTTTTGGGGTAGGTATTTAGCTCAGTGGTTAAGCGGCAACTTGGGATGTCTGCATCCCATACTGGAGTGCCTACGTTCAGGTTCGTGCTCTCTTCCTGCTGTCCACCTTCCTGCTAATGTGCACCCTGGGAGGGAGCAGGTGATGGCTCAAGTGCTTGGGTCCCTGTCACCCACATGGGAGACCTGGGTGGAGTTCTAGGCTCCTGGCTGCAGCTTGGCTTAGCTCTAACAATTGTGGGCATTTGGGAAGTGAACCAGCAGATGGGAGATTGAGCATGTGCTCGCTCGCTTGCTCGCTCTCTCTCTCTCTCTGTTTCTCCCTCCCTCCCTCTCAAATAAATTTTTAAAGAACTCTTGAAGAATCCTTTTGGCATCTTGGGGATAAAAGTATTGTCTATAAGGAAAAGAAAATTAAATTATCATCAGACTTCGCAATAGCAGTGCTTTATGCCAGAAGAGAATAGAATAACATTTAAAATAAGGAAAGAAAATGCTAGCCACATATTTGACATCCAGAAAAAATGACTTTTTTTTAACCTACAAGGGTATTTAAAAAGTTCATGGAAAAGGTGTATTATAAAAACACTATGTATGGATTTCAACCTTTTTTGCACCAAAATAAACACCTTTACATTCCATTCTTCCATGGGCTTTCTGAAGTTGCTTACTATAAAGGGCACAGTTAAACTGTTATCACACTAAGAAGTCTAGGGATGTTGTTCCCATGGGCCCTTCTTGAAGAATCTACTGGAGAGACTGTGTCTCAGACAACCAAAACGCCTAGAGACACATTAACTTAAGGGCTGGTGGTGAGCATTAAATATATATTTACCCATAAAGGTAAAGCTAAATCAGTGGTAAAAGGCAGAGAGTATTGTAAGTAATGGTTATATGCTCTGACAGTGTAGCTATAACACAATTATTTTAAAAGGGACAGATAAAGGAGAAAGATATGCAATAAATACTACTTTCTCAAAAAACTTAATAACTATGTTGTTGAAAATATTTGTATTGTTATTCCAAGATTGTTGTATGTGATAGGAGATAAAACAAATGAGTAATTATTGGATTTTCTAATTCTGTCATTTCTTACATCCTTAAAAATCAGAATTCTAGGTATGAAAAAAGAAGGATATAATAGCAAGGCAATGATGGAAGAAGAAAATGGATAACCCACGGAATAAAGATGTTATGTAGAATCTCTGTAATCTCAAATTTGAATAAAAATATAAATTTATCAGTGAACTACATTGAATCTGTTCTATTTGTATTAATATAACATTAATATGAGAGTTGCATTGATTATCATGCATTTGCTGTAAGAATCTGATGTATTCATAAATTCCTTATAAAAACAAAATTCCTATATATGTATATATATATTTAAACTCATAGTCTTTATAGTCTTTTTTTTTTAAGATTTTATATATTTGAGAGGCACAATTACAGAAAGAGAGAGGGAAAGAGAGAGAAAGGTCTCCCATCCACTGGTTCACTCCCCAAATGGCCACAGTGGCCAGAGCCGGGGCAATCCAAAGCCAGGAGCCAAGAGCTTCTTCTGGGTCTTTCTGGGAGCAGGAGACCAACCACTTGGACCATCTTCGACTATTGTCCTACAGCAGAGATGCTGGATCGGAAGAGGAGCAGCTGGGACTCAAACCAGCACCCATATGGGATGCTGGTGCTGCAGGTGGCGGCTTAACCTAATGTGGTACAGCACCAGCCCCAAAGTCTTTAGTCTTTAAATGTCTGTATGCACTTATTAGTCCATATATATAATGAAGATAGAACTGTTTAAAATAGGAGATAACAAGGAGCCAACAGCCACTATGAGGGTGGTGCCAAAAAGATTCAAGAGTGAATGAAGAAGTGAAAGCCTGCACAAATAGAGCTAATCTGATCATCATAAATCCATATTATGGCTTTAAGTCCATTAAATTTGTTTATACTCCCGAGTACATAATTACACACATATACTTTTAAATCTTTTGGAAGGAATCAACTCATTATCTTGAAAACTGGTAAGTAATAATAAATAAATATAGCACTAATGAGCCAAGTAGAAGGAAAGTGTCCATTTATATAAACATTGCAGGTAATAAATGAACAATTAACAACACAGGACATCACTATTTTTGTAGCCTCTGATGAATGCAGATAAGTACATTAACAATGGTCACAAAAATTAAGATAATCAGACATAGTGTGTCTCGGGTAGTCTTGTCAAAAATCATTATGAAAATGATTATGAGGCCCTGTGCTGTGGCATAGCTGATTAAGCCACCACATGCAGCACCAGTATCCCATATGAGCATCGGTTCAAGTCCTGGCTGCTCCACTTCCATTCCAACTCTTTGCTGTGGCCTGGGCAAACAGTAGAAGATGGGCCTGGTCCTTGGGCCCCTGCAACCACGTAGGAGACCCGGAGGAAGCCCTTGGCTCCTTGCTCTGTTCGGCCCAGCTCCTGTCATTGCAGTTATTTGGGGGGTGAACCAGCAGATGGAACATTTCTCTCTCTCTATCTCTCTCTCTCTTTTTCTCAACTCTGCCTTCCAACAAACTAATAAATCTTTTTAAAAAATGATGATGATGAATCCAAAAAGAGTAGCAAAGTATATGAAGGCTTCCTTTATTCTGGGCAAATGGATTGAATACAAGTCCAATCCAGTCTCTCCACTCAACTGCCAATTTGCAGAATACTCAAAAGACAGAGGAATATTCTGAACTGCATCAAAAGTATCACTCAGCAAAATGCAGGTGATGGGAACTCTGCAAGTGAAATAGCCTAAGTTCTTCAATCTAATGTAAGAAAATGAAAGGGATAGAGGAGAAACCTATAGATTAAAGGAAACTTTTAAGAATCCATTTTTAATGGGCAAGACTCAACTATAATCTCTAGGAATTCACAGTTGAGTGATAAAACTATAAAAAGAAAAAGTCAAGAAAGTTATTACTATCAAAGTCAAGATAATAGTTACTTATGTGGGAGAGAGGGTTTGTGATTGGGACGTGAAGCATGGCAGCGGCTTCTTTCTGGTGCAGCTGACAATGTTCTATTCCTTGACCTTGGTGGCATTTGCCTTATAAGAATTTTTCGAGCCATGCATTTGAGTTCTGTGTTTTATGTGTCTGTTTTACTATACATTGAACAGATTTTGAAACTGGAAAAGTCCTTGGAGCAGCTTCTGTTTCACTCTCCTAATTCTACATTTCCTAAAGCAGCTTCCTTTTTAAAACCTTTTATTTGTTTGTGAGGCAGAGAGACTGAAAGGAGGACAGATATATATATATATATATATATATATATACACACACACATACATACATATATACATATATATATATATATTAGAGAGAGAGGGAGAGAGAGAGAGAGAGCAGATCTCATCTGCTGGAATTTAGAGCAGAGCAGGGACTTGAACCCACATACTCCACTAGGAATGCAGGTGTCCCAAACCAGGGTCTTAATTGCTAGGCCAAATGACCATCCCTAAAGCAACTTCCTTACCTGAAGGCCAACTCTAGCCCTTCTACATCTCCAGAGGCTCTGTCCTCTGAGGGGCTCCCTCTTTCTTCCTTGTTATATTGTCATTTCTACAATGATCATCACTGTAGCTTAGAACACGATGCCCTGCATGTTTTCCCTGCCCACAGACCCCTTCTGAGAGAGCAGTAACCTGAGATTCCATATTTATAGGTCACTATGCTTAGTTGTATGAGTTTTTGGTACCCTGCCCACAGCTAAGAGAAGTAAAGGTATAGATTTATCCAACATATATTTACTAAGTACATTGTACCATGTATTATAGCAGTGAAGAGAATAGATAAAGGCCCTTGTCTCCTGGGTCAGCATTGCCATGGTTGATCCTTTGGCGATGATACATTTGAGGACCAAATGGTCATGATCATCACTTCTAACCCTTATCAGTGTTTGCTTACTACATTCCAAGGACTGAGCTAAACATTTGAACATCATTGTTTCTTGTCTGGTCCTGACACTAACCCAAAGAGTTAGTTTTTAACCCTAGCATCATTTTTCAGAAGAAAAAATAGTGAAGCCCAGAAAATGTGAATAATTCAGTTTAATTTATACTGCTAATCAGTGGTGGATCTGGAATTCAACTCAAGAAAGTTCAAACTTCAAGACATTAAACATGATCCCTGGAAAACCCAGCAATAATCTTTTCCATTGGAAAATGTGAATTACTGTAGGATGTAAACTATGAGCAGACAAACTGTACGCATAAGCCATATCCAGCTATATCATCTCTTGGCCCCATAGCTGGCACCGTCTGTGTATATGCATAATTAGCACCACGTGAACCCTGCCTGGACTTGTCATTGGCAGCCTCTGGAGCAGAAGCCCAAGTGGATCCCACTTGAGCCTCAGCTGGGATGGCTGAATAGCTCAGGCTGGGCATGCTGGGCATGCAGGGAGCAGACACGAGAGGACGTGTACAGCAGGGAGTACTTAGGTACCAAGGGTGCTTCTCTGGAAAACTTGTCCTCTGGGTCCTGCTCTGGGCCTGCGATTGGTGGGGCAGCTTCAAAAATCCCTGAAAAGTCTTTGGGGTCTTTCTTTCACTTTCATGATCAGGAAGACCTGGCTCCCTTATATCCATGGTCATCTCTTTATCCAACAGTCACTTGGTCACACCCTTGGTTTGCTGTCCTAAATATACATTTTCATTCTTTATGTGGCCAGACTGAATCTTCTAAATACTTCCACAGTGCTTCCCTTTCATTATAAACTCTGTCTTTAGATAAATTTCTCTACTCTCATATCATAATGAATGTACTTATAAGTAGCCACACAGCTGCCTATATGCTTTGATGGTTAGGTATTTCTTCTATCAGATGAACTACATCATCTCTCTTTTTTTTTTTTTTTTTGACAGGCAGAGTGGACAGTGAGAGAGAGAGACAGAGAGAAAGGTCTTCCTTTGCCGTTGGTTCACCCTCCAATGGCCGCCATGGCTGGCACACCGCGCTGATCCGATGGCAGGAGCCAGGTGCTTCTCCTGGTCTCTCATGGGGTGCAGGGCCCAAGTACTTGGGCCATCCTCCACTGCACTCCCTGGCCACAGCAGAGAGCTGGCCTGGAAGAGGGGCAACCGGGACAGAATCCGGCGCCCCGACCAGGACTAGAACCCGGTGTGCTGGTGCCGCAAGGCGAAGGATTAGCCTAGTGAGCCGCGGCGCCGGCCCTACATCATCTCTCTAAAGTTCTGCCTTCCATAAAGTCCTAAGGCATGGGTGTGATTCAGCCAAATTCTCTACCACTTCATATAAAGATGTCCTTCCCTCAAGTTTCCAATACCTTTTCCTCATTTCAATCTAAGACCTCATCAGAATTGTGTTTACCATCCGTATTTCTACAACATTCTGAGAACAACCACTTAAGCTATCCTGAAGAAGATTTAGGCTTTGCCTACAGCTCATTTTTGAGCCCTCACCAGAATCATCTTTAATGATCCATCCATAGCAATCTAATCTTTTCAAGCCTGTTCCTCCAAATTCTTCCAGTGAATTCTTCAATCCAAAGTTGCTTCCACATTTTCAGGTATTTATTATAGCAACAACCCATTCTCAATACCAGTTTTCTGTTTTATCCTATTTTGTGCTTCTATAACAAGATAACACAGACCAGGTAATTTATAAGAAGGAAATATTTATATCCTACAGTTCTGTAGATTAAAAAGTCCAATACTGAAGGGCCTGCCTTTTATAAGGACCTTCTTGCTGCAACATCCGACGGTAGAAGGCAGAAGAGTAAAAAGCATTCATGGGAGAGGAAGAGTTCCAAACTCATCCTTTTCATCAGGAACCCATTCCCATAATGCTGGCATTAATGCTTTCATGAGGGCAGAGTCCCCATGATCTAGTTATCAGTTAATACCTCTTATTACTTCTGCATGGGGATGAAGATTCCAACACAAGAATTTATGGAACATATTCAAACCAGAGCAATGGCTTTTACATTTTTAAGTGGTTGACAAAATATGAAAGAACAAAATTTTATGACATCTGAAACATATGAAATTCAAATTTCATTGTCTGTAAATAGTGTTTTATTGGAACGCAGTCATGAGGACCCATTTATGGGCTGCCTGTGGCTGCTTGTGGGCTACAATGGCAGCACTGAGAAGTTCTATCAGAAGCCATATACCCTAGAAAGAATACTTACTGTCTGGGTTTTTAGAGAAAAAAACTTGGTGACTTCTGATCAAGAGAATAGATGGGTGTACCTAAAGAGAGAGAAGAAAAACTAGCCAGAATCCATTAGCAAACGTAAGTACTGAGTCACAGAGAAGAGCAGAGGCACGGTTGCCTAGGCACAGTAGGGACAGAAGAGGAAGCAAGAGTAGACGAGTGCTATGGTTTGAGCAGGATTTGGCTCCTGAACTCATGCAGGCATTTAAACTCTGAGGCAGTAAGTAAATTGCACTAAGAGAGTGAAAGCTTCATTCAGGTATGAATTACAGGGGGTGGGTTTAGTGGAAGCCCTCAGATCTCTGGGGGAGTACCCTCAGAAGACTGATCAGGAAAGCCGACTCGGGCCTACCCACTCTCTCTCCTGCCTCACCCTGTGATCCTTCATGTGATACTCTGTGCCACCCTGGGACTCGGCTAGCAAGAACGCCTTCCCAACCAAGGGGGCAGCCTGATTTTGGACTGTGAACCTCCAGCACCATGAGTCAAAATACACCTTTTCCTTCGTAAGTGGCTTGTTTCGGGTACTTCATTATAGTGGCAAAAAGCTGTCTAGTACACTAACTTACCAAAACTTCAGAGGAGCTCACAATACTTCAAACCCTGTTGTCCCATGAGACTTGCTTTGTAGTGGTTGAGACAGTTAGTGTTCAGCCTTATCTCTTTAGGTATCCATATAATAAACTCCAAATCAGCTGCAGGTAAGATAAGCACATCTCTGCTTCTGATATCACACAAAAGTCCAACACACACTTGGCTTTAATTATCTTCTTTGACTCCAGTTTCCTCTGAATCTGCCACCAAGACCACTAATAAAATGTCTGATTGAGTCTGTGATTGCAGAGCTAGGCAAAATGCTTACAAGTTGTCTAAAATGTAAGTTTAATAAGCTATCTTTTTCTTTTCTATTCCACTGCTCCCACCTGAGTCAGCCATTTCCTCTTGTCTCTCTACAGAATCTTCAAAGGCTACACCTATTCCTTATAGGGTGAAGCCTACAAGATTACACAATTTCAATATATGAAATCTAAAGCTGAACTTATGGCAGTAGAGAATAGCATATTGGTTACCCGAGGCAGAATGGAGGGAGTGATGGTGGTGGGGAACTAGGAGAAGTGGGCCCAAAGGTGCAAAGTCCCAGCCAGCAATTAGAGATAAATGCTGAAGATCTGCTGCCCAACAGTATGATCATAGTTAATTATAATGCGTACTATCAGATTGCTAAAAGAATACCTTTTAAATGTTCTAATTTTTAAAACACATTAAGTATGTGAGGTGATAGATATGTTAATTAGGTTTATATGATCATTCCATAATGCATACATATATCCAAAAATTGTAGTATAATCCCATAAGATTATTATGTGTAAATTTTTTAAAAATATATTTTTCAAAGGAAAACTTGGCTAAGCCCCGTGCTCACCTCTGGGCCCTAAGCTTTTCTGGGTGAAAGCTAGCGATCAGAGAGCCCGGGATGGCCCATTCACCCAGGGATGATATCTCACACTGAACACGTGAGCATGAACAAAGTTGGCTGCAACTCAGTGGGAGGTAGCTGAGGCATATGCAGGAGCTCAAGTGTATTAGAGAATCACTAGGGGTGGGCTGAGAAAGGAGACACAGAACTGCCAGAGAGGAAGGGCATGAGCGGTTTCAGCGATTTATTTTAAAATTGGAAGAGCCGTAGCCTATTGATGCTGCAGAGTGGCAAAACGTGGCATGATGGTAGCAATCAGACTGGTTTGTGTTAGGAGAAAGGCTTTCCTGGATCTGCCTGAGACTAGAAACTCCTTGAGGATGATTTCATTTACTAGACTCATGGAACTGACACAATAACTGATCAATGGCTAGCAATAAGTAGAAGACAATGCTTGATATGTAAGTATTTGGGATTCCTTGTCCAATATAATAGAATCATGCTTTTAGAAAGTTAATCTCGAGCCGGCGCCGTGGCTCAATAGGCTAATCCTCCACCTTGCGGCGCCGGCAAACCGGGTTCTAGTCCCGGTTGGGGCGCCGGATTCTGTCCCGGTTGCCCCTCTTCCAGGCCAGCTCTCTGCTATGGCCAGGGAGTGCAGTGGAGGATGGCCCAGGTGCTTGGGCCCTGCACCCCATGGGAGACCAGGAAAAGCACCTGGCTCCTGGCTCCTGCCAGGATCAGCGCGGTGCGCCGGCTGCAGCGGCGGCCATTGGAGGGTGAACCAGCGGCAAAAAGGAAGACCTTTCTCTCTCTGTCTCTCTCTCACTGTCCACTCTGCCTGTCAAAAAAAAAAAAAAAAAGAAAGTTAATCTCACAAGAAATGCATAGAAGAACTCTTTCTTGGGAACTCCTCAAGCAAGGCTAAAATTGTTTCAGAATCGCACACATGTGGTGAGTGAACACTGGGGTGTTCCCTTGCTCTGTAGTGTCTGCAGTAAGAGACGAGAGAGGAGGGGAGTGAAGAGCCCAGCGGTGGGTATCAGACCATCTAGGTCGGGTCTGCTTCTGCCTCCCAGAATCCGTCTGACCTCGGCCAGTTTCTTAGCCTCTTTAAGCTTCTGTCTTCTTATCTATAAACTGGGATCAGGATTGTGCTTATCTGCTGGGGTTAGTGGGAGGATTAAATGAGATAAGCTACATCAAGTACTCAGGCAAGCATCTGGCACTCAGTAAGTGCTCAATAAATGTTCCCTATCCTCTGAACTGCATTATCTTGTGCACTAGAATATTGTAGTGAGAGTAGCAACTGAAGAAGGTGATATTCAAGTGAATTAGCTTTATAAAAAATTGACTGTTTTTATTCTTTCAGCTAAAGAATTTCCAAAATAAATCTCTTTTTACAAGTCTAAAGGTTGACATCCTTAAAAAAAGTTTCATGAAAAATAAGAGGCTAACATAGAATCATACTCAGCTGGTATTTATAAAATGTCTCTAAATATATATCTACATATATATATATATATAAAGTTCATCATTTTATTTGTCTTTATTTTAAAATACATATTTATTTGAAAGCCAGAGGGAAAAGGAGAGATCTCCTATCTGCTGGTTAACTCCTCAAATGCCTTTAACAGCCAAAGTCAGGAGCTGTCAAATGCCTTTGACAACTGAAGACAGGAGCCTGGAACACAATCTGGGTCTTCCATGTGGATGACAGGGTCCCAAGTACCTGAGCTATCAACTGCTGCCTCCCAGGGTGCACATTAGCAGAGAGCTGGATTCAGGGCCAGAGCGAGTACACAAACCCCACACCACGATATGGGATGTGGTGTCCCGAGTGGCCTCTTAACTCCTAAGCTAAATGGCCACCTCGTGAATACACATATTAACCTGTCCATTTTAGAAGTAGACTAAGCATCTAAAAAGTCCTTGAACATGTAAATATGCCTAGTGAATGCATTATAGAGAATTACAATGGAAAACCAACAAAGACACACTTTAATATTGCCTGAGACACTAGAAAAAATATTTTAAATACTAAAATCCTGTCAAACTAAAGACAGAGGATGCCAGTTTGTGCCCTGGCTGCTCCACTTCCAATCTAGCTCCCTGCTAACATGCTTGGGAAAGCAGCAGAAGATGGCCCAAGTACTTGGGCCACCTCACCCACGTGGGAGACCTGGAAGAAGCTTCTGTCTTCCGGCTTTAGCCTGGTCCAGCCCCAGCTGTTGCAGCCATTTGGGGAGTGAACCAGCAGATGAAAGATCTCTCTCTGTGTCTCTCCTTTCTCTCTCTGTAACTGACTTTCAAATAAAAAAATAAAAACAGAAATCAATTATTCTTTTGTTTCACCTGTAAAAGCTTAATATTTAAGTTGAGAAAAAGGAGTTTCCATTCATTTGACTGTGTTAGTTCAATCAATTGCCCTTTATAATGACATTTCCTAGCTCTAATTTTTAAATTACAATGAAGAGTAAAGTAGAAAAGAATACCAGCGAACATACAAGAGTACCTTGAAAAGTCCAAGGGGAAAATGAAGGAAGGGAATGAGGATTTTTTGAGTGCAAAATTTTTTTTTTCATAATACATGGAAAATATGTATTTTGAGAAACGTAAGCATGGATCTCAAAATTTGGTATGCACAAAAATAAACTCATGTTTTAATTCCATATTTTCATAAACTTTTCAAAGTACCTGCATACAAGTCATGCTTCACTTATATCTTCCCTACTAGGCAAAGCCCAAGTCACAAGGTCTGCCATCCAGGGCCACCCATCACTCATCCCTTTGCCCATAGAAGTCCCTTTTCTCTGCTGACAGCAGCCAACGGAAAGGAATTCCCCTCATTCAACATCAGCACAACACTCTCTTTTGACATCAAAGCTTGGCTCCAAAGGTGCTTTTTAAACCATTATGGCCATGCCATTACAATAATGGTAACATGAGTATGAATACTGAGTGACAAATAACACTTGATATACAAATGGTCCCTTTCAAGCTCTCTGTAATGTCTCTCAAGAAATGAAGATGAGCCCTATCTTTCATGGATTGGCACAGATATATACTGTATCAGATGTTCTTTCTGTTTGCAGACACTGTATTCTGTATTCTCCTAGAGGCATCTCAGATTTTTTAGTGTAGATCACAGCTCTCTTGTTCATTGTAGGTAAAAGGATGAGAAAACACAATGCCTCCCTTTGGCACTAATCTAGGTTTATACCAAGTTAGTAAATGTTTGGCAATCAATGAGGTCGAGTTTTTGAGTTTTGATTTGTGCAGTTTGCCAGTGTCTGTGGTATAAATGATCCCACCATGACCAGTTTCAACCTGCCAGTGCAGCAGCATCAAACATGGAATTGGGAAGAAATGCAATCAGTTCCCAAACATGCTGGGTACCAGTGTGTTCCATTGAAAAACATGGCTTCGGACTGGAAAACCAGAAATCCAAGTAGAACCAATGATTGCTATTTACCACAATTCCCTCTAATAGAGCCCAGCCATTTCTGTTCTTCTTTGGTGAATCCCACCATCACACCTCATGGGTCATCCTGTCCAGGGACCTGGATAGTAACTGCCACCTTTGCTGTGAAAAGCCACAGAGTCTTCTTAACAAATCTTCCAGGGTCATTCCTTTCAACTCTTGTCTTAAGACATTGGGTTATTTTCCAATCCCTGATGTTACCCAGAAAGCAGAACAAGTAAAGATACTGGGGTGATTATTCTCAATATTCTCTGGAATATTTTTTGGTAGAGATGTTCATTTCTTTGAGATTAGATTCCTATTCTCAGACGGTGGAAGTCAACTTCAGAATGTGTAAGAATCACCTGGGAAAATTGTTAGCAATGCATCTTTCCAATCCTCCCCATCTTTGCTGCATTTACAGTCACCCCAGTTGCTGGAAGTTGCCTTGAGGCCTATGCAAAGAGTTTGAGCCAAAGATAAAGTCTGAATGGAACATTCCACAGAAGACAGCACTTCCTTCTGACACCAATTAAAAGTTTAGGGGGGCTCCCTAAGCCACCACCAGCTTCAAATATGTGCTAGAGTGACTGACAGAGTTCCCTGAAAGCTGTAATACTCACAGTTGTGGTTTATTACAGGGAAAGGATACAGACCAAAAGCAATCAAAGAAATAGAGGGTCTGGGCCAGGGGAGTAACCACACAGGAAGCTGCCAGTGTCCTTACCCCAGAGAGTCATCACTTTCCCACTATTGCAGTGTGGCAATACACACAGAGTATTGCCACCCAGGACAGGTTGCCCAAGCCTCAGTATTCAGTGGTGTTTTTTTGTTTTTTCAGCTATTTTTTTATCATTACATGGATATGATTGATTGATTGCCCACATGGTTGATCTCAGTATCCAGGATGCTTGGCCCCAACTCCCACCACAAACCATAGTTACTATCTGGCTAGCCCAAGGCCACCAGGCAGACAAAGACCACTTCCAGATCAAAGGACACACTTCTGCTGGGGCAAGGTTATATTCTTGAATCCACACCCACCCTCTAACGCACCCTCCCAAAGCACTCCCATGTGGAAACACTGTCTTGTCTATCACAAATCAATCTGCTGCTGCGGAGTCTTCTGCTTGAAGCTGAGAGGCCTGCTCAGATTTTATGTATTCATAAATACCAATCCAAAAGTGAAGTCTGCAAGTAGGTCTTTCAGAGTCTTCAGAATTGTTTAAGAAAAATACTGACTATCAGATCCAAATCTGAGCACCTTGGAAGACTGGAGCATCGTAAGTGCTGTGTAAAAGATTGCTAGTATGAATATCAATGTTGGTATTAGCATGTGTTTTTACCTGTGGAAAGCTGTCATAGTTGCCCTACTGTGTGCAGAAATAAAAACAGAATTGTACTTCAGCTCTTGAGCACCATGGGCGAGAGAGCTTTGTAGGAACACTGGGAGTAGGAAGAAGTGGAGGACCCTGCCACATAGCAGCAGCAAGGATTAAGCTGAGATTTGCTTCCAGACCTCCATCTCAGCTTGGCTTGAACTTTTGGCCCCCTCCATCTAGACTGTGCTTGTTCTGTGATATATGAGTAGTCTTCTGTATGGAGTCCTACTTATTTGACTGAGCCTTCCCACACCAATTACACACAGCAGATTTATCACCCACAGATGGGCAGCAAGGGACAGTAGAAGCCTAAGAATCACGGTAAACCAGTCCCCCTAGGCTCAGGAAAGCTGCCCTTGGTGGATGGAGGCTCGTCTGTACCTGCCCCAGTTGCATCTCAGGTAAGGGACCCCAAACAGCAGCTGACCTCTGGTTATATACCACAGGGTCACAGGGCTCACTGGGCTAAAGCCCTGACTGGCGTCCTGTTTCAGTCCCCAGCTGTTCTGATCCGTTCCTCCTTATCCTAGGATGCTGCAAGGCCAGCAGATTCTCCAGTTTTTCTGGAGAACTGCAATAATCTCCCCTTTATTCCTGATTTGACTTCCCGTGGTTTTGAGATAGTCATGTCAACTGTGCTAGAAATGCAGTAAATGGAATATTCCAAAGTAAATAATTTATCAGTTTTGAATAACTCCTCTTACATTAGATTGTTATTATAATTGTTCTAGTAATCACTGCTCTTGACTTCTTACTGTGCCTAATTTATACATTAAACTTTATTGTAAGGATGTGTATTCACAGGAAAAAACATCCCACACAGAGCTCAGTTTCAGGTATGCACTGGGGGGTCCTGGTACAGGGGCAGAGGTTGAACATCCTACAAGAGAGTGGGCAGGGCCAACTTGATTCAGGCCACCTGGAGAACTGTCCTGCAAGTGGCATTGCCCCTCTGGAGTAACGGAGCTTGTGATTCCAATCAAGGGTAAATCTGTCCACAGAGCCAGCAAAGTCACAACCTTTTCAATGAGGGCGAGCCCTTAAAAAGATGTTCCATTTTTTTCTGTTAATCACCTTGCTGAGTGAGTTGAAGGAAATCTGATAGGAAGTTTCGTGATTTACTGAGTAGGCTTAGATTTTTCTTTATGATGCTTCATCTCAAGAGAGAGGTTCAGTCAGAACCACTGTATAACTAAAGGACTTCTTTCCAAATAGTTACACAGCTCTTAGAATATTCAAATTGTTAATTTACCCATTTTTTAGATAGGTAGGTGCAATACAATAAAATGCTTAGCATTTTCAAGGAGTATAAATTAAGGTTCTTAAAGTCACTTTAAATTTGTTTTGACATTTTTCTGTACTTTATCACAATCAGAGAAGCACCTCATATATACAAAGATCCTTCAACAAGTTCATGGGAAAGGGGAATTAAAAGATGAGTTTATTTTGGTGCAAAATTTTGTTGAAACCCAACCATAGTTCTTTCAGAAAATCCATTTTCCATGAACTTTTTGGAAACCCGTCATAGTACTAGTAAAACAAGTGACAGAACTTTCAATGGCCTCTGTTAACCCCTGCAATACCTTGAGTGTTGGAGACCTGCCAGTTTCTCACGCTGTTTGCAGCATCTGCAAATGTCAGCCTGCATGATACTCCCACTACTACCACAAGCCCTCAGCCATGGGTGCATACCTGTCTCTGTTTATATTGGAAGTTACAGGAAACATTCATGTGCTGATAAAATACCTACAGCTGTGGCAATTACCTTTAGATCTTTAAAAAGTCTGTGTTATGAAGGTTTGGTGGTATAGCTCCAATAAGAAGACTTGATATATATGAGACCTTTCCCTTGTTTTATGAAAGCTCCTGAATTCAAGACAACTGAATCAGGAATACTTTCCTTTTGTGTACAGGTACAGTACAGAAATGTACGATGGTCTTGTTGTGATAAATCCAAACAAGTTGATATATAAGAGAGTGCAAAAGTATATATAAAAAAAGTATATACAAGTGATATATCAGAGTTACAAAAATATATTAAGTATCTACATTAATCAAGGTATTTCACTAAGTCCTAGGAATATGAAATAATACATCCTCTCCTCTCCAAGAGTTTACAGGCTAAGACAGGGATGGGTAAGTACAATCATAGAAGCAAATAATTCCTCCAAATTCAAAAGATACTAATTCTGGTGGTGGGCACTTTGTGGCACAGTAGGTTAAGCTTGGCTAGTCCAAGCTTGCAGTCCAGCCTCCTGCTAATATATTTGGGAGGCAGCAGATAATGGCCCAAATACTTAGTTTCCTGCCACCAATGTGGGAGACCCCGATGAAGTCCTAGGTCCTGGCTTTGGCCTGGCTTGGCCTAGCAGTTGAGAGCATTTAGGGAGTGAATGAATGAATGGATAGATTGTGTCTGTCTCTCTCTCTCCCTCTCTCCCCTTGAACCCTGCCTTTAAAACAGATAATTAAATCTTTTGAAAATTCTAAATATAATTGTATAAAAAAGAGTAAAAGAGAAAACCAAGCAAGCATGCAGAATAGAGACTGTCATCACAAAACTCAAAATATGATTTCTGAGGTCTTCTTTCTTCTCCCTTTATTAAACAACCTCAAGACTTTCATTATTGTCTTATTAACCAAGGAATATTCTTAGTCTATTTTTATATTAGCATGATACAATAGAAAATTTACTGTCAAGGAAAGTATCTGAATAATCATATTTAGCTTAATTTCTTACACCTGAAATATTTTGTTATCTACTATCTAAATCAACAACATACCAACTATACTAGTTTTAGATCTGAAGTTAGTTTAGATAGCCAATATAGTAGGCCCAATTCTATAAAACATCTATTTAGAAAATATAATTTTGGATGATTATACCAGTACCCTGATAAAGAAGAATTGCACATAATATTGATCCAGATGTCCTCATTATATTATAATTTATTTTTCTACACATTAACTGTTTATTCACTTTCTCTGATACTTTGTATTTTCAAGTTAATGTAATATTAATACAAACAGAACAGAGTCAGTGTAGTTCATAGATACAATTCTTTTTTAAAGCAAATTTTTAAAAAGATTTACTTATTTATTTGAAAGTCAAAGTTACAGAGAGAGTTTCCATCCTCTGGTTCATTCCCCAAATGGCTGCAATGGCCAGGCTGGGCTGGTCAGAAGCCAGGAGCCAGGCGCTTCTTCTGAGTCTCACTTGTGGGTGCAGGGACCCAAGGACTTGGGCCATCTTCCGCTGCTTTCCCAGGCACATTAGCAGGGAGCTGGATCAGAAGTGAAACAGCCCGGACTTGAGCTGGCATCCATATGGAATGCCAGTGCTACAGGCTGCGGCTTTACCCACTACACCTCAGCACCAGCCCCCATAGATATAATTCTGGGAAAAAGACCTTTCCTCCCTTGCAATTTAATCTTCCCTTCCTCCCTCCCCCCCCCTACTCTGTCTTCCTTTTTAGTTTTTGAGATAGCATTTTTAATTAACATTACAGTCAAAGGCTTAATGATTCACCAGATAAAGAGATCAACAAGTGAAAAGTAGAAAGACCCCAGTTAAGCAGTAATGTAGGCAAGGGTTATTAAACAATTATCAGATGGAAAGATGACCATTTCACCAATGCACAGTAAACTTCACATCATTAAAACTATAGTAGTGCAAACCATTGGTTTGACAGAGATGTAAAAGTTTAGCAGCAATACTGATATAGGCACTTGTTTATTATTTTTGTTTTTTGATTTTTTAAACATTTTATATAATTTATAAGTATAATTTATATATCACACCATGCTCTTTATTATTTATATTTATATTGTGGTTTTGCTATATTGTATAAAATTATATTTATAGAGTATAACATACCCTATAATTTATAATTTATAATCATATATAGCAATTATAGTATATATATGTACACACACATACACTCTATTTATATAGGATCAGTGGGATTTGGACAATACAAACAGAAGTTTTAGATACTGACTTAGCATGACAGAAAGAAAAACAACATACCCTCGCAAACTATGAAAGCTGCCTAACTAATTAAAATGTTGGAAATTAGAACCAATAAGAGAATGGATGCACTTCAGCATAACGACAATGGGAGGAAGAATACATACTGTTACCCAGATGTGTCTACTGTAACATAGCCCAGGACAGGCACACAGCTACAGCTCCCAGACACCTTGGTTACTTGACTGAAGTTGGGACAGCATAGTGAGATCTGATTTTCAATTTCTCCTCTTGTCCTCCAGAAGTTTTTACAGCAAGTGTCCTATGAAATATGTTGATTGTTTATGAAGTGAAGTAAAACTAAGGATGCTCACCCCTAAGTTATTATAAATGGATAAAGCTTAGAAATCATGTAATTGCATATTCAAGAACAGAAGTAGGCAAACTATGACCTATGTGACACACCCAGCCTACCACCTGTTTCTTATATATCCCGTGAGATAAAAATGGATTTTACATTTATAAATAGTCGGGGAAGGGGAACAGAAGAATATTTCATGATGTAAAAAGTAAATTAAGTTCAAATTTTCTTGTCCATGGATAAAATGTTACTGGCACACAGCCATGCTCACGCACGTATGTCTCTTCTTTGACTGCTTTCATCTTCCTTGGCAGAATTGAAGTCACAACAGAAACCCTAATGTCTGCAAAGCCAAAGCATATTTACCCTCTGGCCCATTAGAGAAAAAGCTTGCTGATCCTTGCTCCAAAATATAGATACTTGAGCAGCTCTTACAGGATCTTGAAAGCTTGATCCACAATTAGGGAGTGGGCTTTTCAATTTTGACAGGGGGATTGATGGTAATCATAAGAAAAATCTTCCCATATGTGATATTAGTATGATTCCTGATGTGCTTTAAAACTAAAATAGTGGACTAAAGATGTGAATAAAGATTTAATAAACACCAAAGCTTTGGACTGAATATCAGGAACAAATGAATGGTCCAAACTTTTAGCAACTCTAAGACCATTACAATTAGTATAGAATAATTTGTAGAGTATGATCTTGTGAAAATCTACAATTTCAATGCCTTTATACCAACTAAGAAGTGAAAGTGATTTTGTGAGTATGTTCAATGCTTCCATCTTTTGTTGTTGTTGGATAGTCTCCAATTTTTAAAACTAAAGTATGTCAACCAGTAAAGGAATACAAATAGTGATGTACAATTTTCTCTTTCTATTAAAACTTGTCTAGTAAAATGACTCTAAAGCTACATTTACAAATTTTCTCTTTTTAATTAGCATTCTTTCAGAGCCAATTTAGTCTGACAGGTAAATCAGCATTTAGGGACTTCTATGCTTCAGGCATTAATGCCAGCTTCTCTCCACACACTTTGGAATGCTCAGCTCCTAGAAGCAAGCAACCATAATGGTCTCACTCACTGAGGCCTTTTAATTCATGGATCATACACATCATAAATCAGACGAACACCTCTGGTGCCTCTTTGTCTAAAATAGCCAGATTCTTGTGAGCCAAATGCAGAACACCTTTTTAAAGGGCATCCACCCCATTGAATAAAGATATTCACATTCAAGAACAAGGAGAACGTGTTTATGGATGCATGTGTAATGGGAATATAATATGCTTTGAGACAGATGTTGACCTCCAAATAGGTCTACTTCTGAGGATACATGACAAAGAAGCTTTTTCTTTATGACCCTTATTTTCTGACATCCCTTTAGGATGCCTCTACCATCTTGGAAGGCCAATTTCTCTGCTGCAAAGGAGGCAGTCCCAGGGAGTTCATTTCCTTTTCATGAAGGAAGATGTCATGGCATAAGTTAAGCCAGGGGATCCAAGTTCTCTCTCCATTAACAGACTCGGGAAGGTGGAATGATGAGTAAACAACCTATTGTAGAGTTAAGATTTCATTCAGCTTATGTCCCAGTGCATAAAGACCCCTGCCTGGAGGCCAGCATTGTGGCATAGTAGGTCAGTCCTCCACCTGCAATGCCAGCAGCCCATATGGGCACCAGTTTAAGACCCAGCTACTCCACTCTGACTCCAATCCAGCTCTCTGCTAATGGCCCGGGGAAAGCAACAGAAGTTGGTCCAAGTGCTTGGGCCCCTACCACCCACATGGGAGACCAGGAAGAAGCTCCAGGCTAGGCTCCTAGCTTCGGAGCCATCTGGGGAGTAAATCAACAGATGGAAGATAACTCGCTTGCTCTCTCTCCCTCTCTTTCTCTATTTCTCTCTGTAACTCTGCCTTTCAAATAGAGAGAGCTTCCATTCACTGGTTCACTCCCCAAATGGCCACCATGTCCAGGGCTGGGCCAGGCCAAAGCCAGGAACCAGGAGCTTCTGCTGCTGCTGCTGCTGCTTCTGCCACTTTCCCAGCTTCTGCTTCTGCCACTTTCCCAGCAGGGAGCTGGATCAGAAGTGGAGCAGCCAGAACTCAAATTGTTGCCCATACGGGATGCCAGCACTGCAGACAGTAGTTTAATCCATTGAGCCACAGCAGCGACCCAAAAATATAAATCTTAAAAAAAAAAAAAAAAAGACCCTGTCCTTGGTCAGAAGTAACACCTTTCTTTCAGTTCTACAAGTTTTGACTATAATAGTGGGAAAATCGCATCCATGGTATACAGTGGTGTAACTGTTTTCTTCCTTCTAATTTTATATTTTAAAAATGATTATGCATTTCTTCTTCCATTTTTCTGGCATCAGTGCGCCAGATAGAGTTGAGCTGCCCAGTTCCCAGGGGAGCTGTCGTCCTCCTTGGTGACGCTGTTTCTCAGAACTGCTCACTGACCAACCCCCTCGCCGTCAGCTTGTGGGCCACACGGGTTTTTGTATACAGCACTGCTCCCACTAGGGTCTTCACACCGATTGTAAAAAGCAGCATCACTAATTGTGTTTTAAAATATTCTGACCCTCTGCATCATCAAAGTTAACGCTGGTTTATAGGATTTCATTGGGTCTTCACAGAGAAAGTAATCAATGACTATCGACAGCCCTCAGCACAATAGGTGTTAAATTATAATGTACTTTTCTATGTGTCTAAAGGATTTTTATTTTGTTCCTTTTTTAATGCAGCTTTTCTAGGGAAGACAAAAAGCACTTTCAAAGTTCTGTTTTCCCTTTTCCTCAATGTCCAATACATACCAAATGTAAGAACTGTATACACATGTGAGCACATCTGTGTACACGATCTTCTGATTTTTGCATCTATGCTAATTGCCACCCCAGACTCCGGTGAGTGATGTTCTTTAGGATGAGTTGTTAAGACCCCGGAGTTTCAGCTCGATATTGATTCCTTCGTGGATAAGTGCTGTTCACACTTAGTAAAAAGGTCAATATTATTGCCAGTTAAGGAACAGCACAGGAGCCTGTTCCAGTGCTAACAGTGTGGATGGCAAGCTTGTCAGACTGTTAATGCTGCATTTAATAATGTTATCAAACAAAGACTTACTTGTCCTCCTCATATTCAGATTACACAATGTATGAAGATATTCATGCTTAAAAATCTATCCGCTGTTCTGAAGGTTAAGATACATTTACACTTATTGTAAAGAGGCTGGCTTTTAAAATGACTAAATAGCTTGAAAAAGAGTGCAATTTAATGAAGGCCAATCAACTGTTTTATCTGGAAGCGACCCATGATTGCAGAGACAATATCTGAAAAACCATCCCAGTTTGTTTTCTTTTATGAGAGCTAAAGATTTCAGCTGTTATCTTAATTTTAGGAAAGGATTTTGAGACCATCCATGTGCTTTGCTTCTTTTTTCTCTTGGGTTGTTTTTCTTAAGGTCATTCCACAATTGAAATGACTCTACAAAGAAGGAGAAAGGAGGTATTGCCTCTTGTAAAGACCTCATGGAGAGGAGATTGAAAGTTGTGTTTGGGGACTAGGAATGGATTTCACCTGTTCATTCTATCCTTACTCTCTATTACCAGAAATAATTGAGGGTTGGCTGGACTTAAATGAATAATGAATATCTACCAATGCATTTTTTAATATATGAAATGAAAATGTTAGATCATTTTCAAATACTAAAATCTTATTACATCTGTATTTTCTTAAAATCTAAGCCCACCATGCTAGCAAAATCAGTCTAAAACAAGGCAAATACCAATTAAGTATTATAAATAATATCAAATGTGTGTGTAGTGGGAAAGGAAGTATGGGAGAGGGAGGGAGGGAAGGAGGAAGGATGAAAGAAAAGGAAGTTGAGAGAGAAGGAATCAAAGTAAGATTTTTGTACTCTGGAAATCTTAGGAAGTGCTCCGCTTGTCACTCTTAATCATTTTGATTAGACTCTATCTAAATAAACAGTTTCCAAATTCCTTAGCCAGAATATGCTGAGATATACACATAATTCAACCTTTCCTAGTGATGCCAAGACAGCCTCGTGAATATTACACAACGAAGTTCTTTAAAGGTACTGCCCAGATACATACCTTTATATTAATTAAAATCAAACTGCCCAGCTTTTTTGAGTAACTGTCTACTTTGAATATTTTCTCTGTCATCCTCCCTCTTTTTATGACTTCTTTTCAGTAGGTAGACTCTGATGTTCTGGATCTAACCTCTATACTTTTTAAAATCATGGAATCAGCTTATTAGAATTAGGTACAAAGTGAAAGCAGTTACTGAGACAGAATTTTGTTAAATTCCTTTGAACGATATACATAGAACTTAACCTAAAATATTTGGACCTCAACTCATGTTTTAATTTATTTTTTAAAAAGATTTAACTTTCTGCAAAGTTACAGGGAGACAGAGGGAGAGATATAGAGAGAGAGATCTTCCATCCACTGGTTCACTCCCTAAATGGCCACAATGGCTGGAGCTGGGCTGCTCTGAAACCAGGAGCCAGGAGCTTCTTCCAGGTCCCCGATGTAGATAGAGGGACCCAAGTACTTGGGCCATCCTCTGCTAGTTTCCCATGTGCATTGACAGGGAGCTGGATCGAAGTGAAGCAGGTGGGACTGGAACTGGCACTCATATGGAATGCTGACAGTGCCATAGTCGGTGGCTTTACCTGCTATGCCACAGCACCAGCCCCCTTTTAATTTCTATGTATATTGTTTGTTTGAAAGACTAAGGCACAGAGAAAGACAACAGAGATCTCCCATCTGCTGTTTTACTCCCCAAGTGCCTGCAACAGAAGCAGGAACTCTATTCAGGTTTCCCACGTGGGTAGCAGGGACTCAAGTACTTGAGCCCATCACTTGCTGCCTCCAGGAGTCTGCGGTAGCAGGTAGCTAGAATTGGGAGTGAAGACAGGACTTGAACCTAGGCACATTGATATGGGGTATGGGCATCCCAAGTAACACCTTAACCACTGCATCAAACACCTGCCCCTGGATAGTAATTTAAAACTCTCAGAACAAAAATTCTCTACCTCCTACTCTTAATCATCTTTTTCCTTCTTCCTTTCTTTTGTCTTGACTGCAGTCCAGATTGCTATACCATTCAATTCCAGATCTGAAGGTATAACTTCTAATGAGTTAACATGAAAGAGCGCTCACACACAAATTTTCTAAGAAAACATATATTTGAGTATGTATATACCATATATAGTATGTAATCAACTATAAATAATAAAGATTTTCTATTAAGGAAAATTGAGATGAACATGGATTTTCTTTAGTATATTCAGAGCTGGATGGGCCTTTTTAAGACTAAATCTCAGGGCCAGCGCTGTGGCTCAGCGGGTTAAAGCCCTGGCCTGAAGTGCTGGCATCCCATATGGGCACTGGTTCTAGACCCGGCTGCTCCTCTTCCAGTCCAGCTCTCTGCTCTGGCCTGGGATAGCAGTAGAAGATGACCCAAGTGCTTGGGCCCCTGTACCCATATGGGAGACCCAGAAGAAGCTCCTGGCTCCTCATTTCGGATCGGCATAGCTCCAGCCCTAGAGGCCATCTGGGGAGTGAGGCAGCGGATGGAAGACCTCTCTCTCTGTAACTGTCTTTCAAATAAATAAAATAAATCTTTTTTAAAAAAGACTAAATCTCTATAACCCTAGGTTTGTAAAAAATCATTTATAATTATATGAGTACATAGTAGCCCCCCCCCCCCTTATCTGTAGGGCTATGTTCCAAGATCCCCAGTGGATGCCTGAAACCACAGATAGTCCTGAATCCTACTTATCTCTATATACTGTGGAATTTTTTTCTGTACAGAGTATCTATGATAAATTTTATTTTTTAAATTAGGCACCATAGGAGATTAACAACAATAATTTACTATAGATCTTAGCAAACTCAGCATAAGATTTTCCCCTCTTAACTGGAAAATTTTCATCTTTTCACTTAAAGAAATCACTTTACAGCTTCTCTTTGACATATCCAAATTGCCAGGATCATTACTGTTATTCTTTGGGGCCATTATTAAGTAAAATAAGGTTCACTTCCACACAAGCACTGATAACACAACAGCTGAGCTGCTCCCAGAGACGGCTACTGGATGACTAACAAATGGGCAGAGTATACAGCATGGATACACTGGAAAAAGACATGAGTCACATCCCAGGTGGGATGGAGCACGACAGAAGGAGATTTCATCACACTAGTCAGAAGAGTGTGTAGTTTAAACCATATGAGTTACTTATTTCAGAATTTTCCATTTCTTATTTTTGGACTGCAGTTGACCACAGGTAACTAAAAGCATAGAAATATATGTAAAGAGAGACATGATAGATATAGATATAGATATAGAGATAAGGATATACAATAGACTACTGTACAATAGATATTTACATGATATATGCATCATTAACAAATGAAAATATGCTTTATGTGTGTATGTATACAGTACACTGGTTTATGTTTAGATATGTGATACATGAACAAAATCTATCAGCCCTCTAGCTCTCCCCTTAAAGGCAGTCATTGTTACTAATTTACTCTGTGATTATATTTTTTTCTTTCTCTTTTTAATTTTTTATGTGAGAGGCAAGGCAGGGGTGAGCAGGAAAGAGCACTCCTATCCACCAGTTTACTCCCCACTGCCACAACAGCCTGAACTAGGCCAGGGTGAAGCCAGGGGCCAGGAATTCAATCCAGGTCTCCCACATGGATGGTAGAGACCCAACCACTTTAGCCGTCACCTGCTGCCTGCCAGTGTGCACATTAGTAGGAAACTGGAATTGGGAGCAGATCCAGGACTTGAACCTAGTCACTCAAATATCCCAACAGATGTCTTAATTGCTAGACGAAACATCTATCCCTGATTGATATTGTATTTATGCAAGAAACAATGGTTGAATGATTGTGATTTACAACACTGTCATAGATGTTAAAAATATAAAAATTACTACAGATGTAGGGTCTCTACCCTTGAAAAACTCACAAACTTGTAGTAGAAATTTACATTCATAAAATAGCTATTCATTCTATGTTCATTCTTTGGGTGTCCTTTATGCAGTAGGCCCAATACAACAAGTAAAATAGATGAGGCATTGGGTAAGAGCTGCAGGTTGCCCCGATCTTCTACTCAATGAGAAGTAGGCTTTAGCAACCAGAACGAGGGAGGCAGGGAGAACTGGAGTCCAAGAACAGGCTTGGCAGACTTTGATAATTCAGCAGAATTTCAAAGCACACCTGATTTAGTGTTTCTAAAATTTTCAGGCTAGCAAGGCAACTTTGTATGTTCTCTCACTCATATTTTGTCTCATGCCGCTCCTGGCAGCAATGGGTTTCTGGACTCCATTCTCTTTCTGTTACTACTGTGGTCTATAGTATCATTTCGAGTAAAACACATTGACCTAATCCAACATTTATTTTATCATCAAGCTGAGGACCAGAAAAGTAAAAGATTTATCCAAGGTCACCAAGTTGATATTTTTAAATTCTTTTAGTTTATTTTTAAGAGAAGTTTTAGATTTACAGCAAAATTAAGTACAAGACAAAGAAAGAATCCCATACTCTTTGTGCCCCCCCCCACACACACACAACTTCACACAATCAACATCCCATAATTCAGTGGGACATCTGTTAAAATTGATAAATCTACATTGACACATCATGTCCCCTGCAGTCCAAAATTTCCATTAGGTGTTCTTTTTTCTCTTTTAAATATTTATTTATTTGAAAGTCAGCACTTTCAGTCAGAGAGAGGGAGACACAGATAGAAAGAGAAAGAGAGAGACAGAGAGAGAGAAATTTTCCATCTGCTGGTTCACTCCCCAAATGCCTGCAATGGCCAGGACTGAGCCATGCTGAAGCCAGGAGCCAGGAGCTTCTTCTGAGTCTCCCATGTGGGTTCAGGGGCCCAAGCACTTGGGCCATCTTCCACTGCTTTCCCAAGTGCATTAGCAGGAAGCTGCACTGGAAGTGGAGCAGCTGGGACTCAAACCGGTGCGGTGCCTATGTGGGATGCCAGCATCACAGATGGTGACTTTTCCCACTACATCACAACGCCAGCCTCTAGGGTTTCTTTTTGGTGTTGTACATTCTATGCATTTGGACAAATGAATAATGACATGTAGCTATCATTGTCATATCATACAGAATAAATTCACTGCCCTGAAATTCATGTGTACCCTGCTTGTTTATTGATCCTCCCCTTAGCCTTGGCCACCACTAATATTTTCATAGTCTCCACAATTCTGCCTTTTCCAAGAATGTCATACACTTGGAATCATACAGTATGTAGCCTTATTAGATTGGCTTCTTTCACTTGGCATTAGGCATTTAGGTTTTCTCCATGTCTTCACGTCTTTCCATGGCTTGATTATTTGTTTTAGCACTGAATAATACCTCATTGTCTAAATGTACCACATCTAATTGTTTGCTGTCCTGCTGAAGGACATCTTAGTGATTTCCAAGTTTGGGCATCTATGAGTAAAGCTACAATAAGCATCTGCACACAGGTATTTGTATGTATGTCTGTTCTCAGTTCACTTAGATAAATGCCAGGGAGATGATATTTGTGATTGTGAGATCATATGGAGGAGTGTATTTACTTTTGTGAGAAACTGGCAAAATGTTTTCCAAAGTTCATTCATTGGGTATCCTTTATGCAGTAGGCCCAATGTAACAAGTAAAACAGATGAGGCATTGTGTGCTGCAGGTTGCATTCCTACTAGCAATAAATTAGAGTACCTCTTATTCTACATCCTCACTAGCATCTTGTATTTTGGATTTTGGCCATTCTAATAGAGATGTGGTGGTATTTTGTCATAGTTTTCAATTTGCAATTTCTTAATTAAATATGATATTGAACATCTTTCACATGCTCATGTGGCATGTGTATATCTCCATTAGTGAAGTATCTGTCAAGATATTTGGTCTGTTTTTTAATAGAGTTGTTCATTTTCCTATTGTCTGGTTTTAAGTGTTCTTTGCATATTTTAGATGATAGTCCTTTATCAAATGTGTCCTTTGCAAATATCAGCTCCCAGGCTGTGGCTTGTCTTCTCATTTTTTTTTTTTTTTTGTCATTGTCTTTTGCATACAGAGATTTTCAATTAAATTTTTTGTTTTATTTATTCAAAAAGCAGAGAGAGACATGCAGACAGGTGGGGGGGTGGAGGGAGGGAGAAAGCAAGTTTCCATATACTCATTCACTCTCTACATGCCCCCACAGCCAGGGCTGGGACAGGCTGAAGCCAGGAGCCAGGAACGCAATGTAGGCCTCGCACATGGATGGCAGTAACCCAACTGCCTCATCACCCGCTGCCTCTCTGGTTGCACATTAGCAGGAATTGAGAGCAGAGTGAGGACTTGAACCCAGGCCCTTCAGTATGAAATGTGAGCATCCCAAGTGGCATCTTAACTGCTACACCAATACCTGCCCCAGACATTTGTAATTTTAATGACTTTCTGCTTATATATTATTTCTTGGGTATAGGCATAGATCATGACTTTGGTATTGTACTTAAAAAAGTCTGCCAAATGCATGTCATCTTCCAGAATTTCATATTTTGAATTTTACATTTAGGCCTCTGATGCATTTGGGGATAATTTTTGTGAAGGGTATGAAATGTGTATGTAGAGTCATTTCTTTGGGTGTCTAGTTGTTCCAGCACCACTTACTGAAAAGACTGCCCTTGCTCCTTTGTTCAAAAGCAGCTGTCTGTCTTTTATGAGTCTATTTCTGGGCTCTCTGTTTTGCTAATCTGCTTGTCTATTCTTTCAGGAACACCACACTGCATTGGTTACAGTGGTTTCATAGTGTCTTAAAAGATTTATTTTTATTTATTTTGAAAGAGTTCTGGGGGTAGGGGAGGGGAGAGGGAGAGAGAGAGAAGAGAAAGAGAGAGATGTCTTCCATCATTCACTGGTTCACTCTCCAAATGGCCACAACAGTCAGGGCTGGGCCAGGCTGAAGCCAGGGGCCTGAAACTCCATACAAGTCTCCCACATGGATTTCAGGGACCCAAGCACTTGGGTCATCTTCCAGGGATTTCCCAGGTAAATTATCACGGAGCTGGATTGGAAATGGAGCATCTAGGACTCAAACAGGCACACATATAGGATGCCAGTATCACAGGTAGCAGTTTAACCCACTGTGCCACAGTGGCAGCCCCCACAGTAAGTCTTGAAGTCAAGTAGTGTCAGTCCTCCAACTTTGTTGTTGCTTTGTAAAATTAAGTTGGCTGTTCTGGCTCTTTGTCTCTTCATAGGAACTTCAGAATCAGTTTGTCTATAACATGACTTGCTGGGATTTTAATTAGGGTTACATTGAATCTATAAATTCACTTGAAAATATTGAATCTTCCTATCACAAACATGAAATAGGTCTCCATTTAGTTCTTTGACATCTTTCATCAGAGTTCTATAGTTTTCTGATATCGGCCGGCGCGGCGGCTCAATAGGCTAATCCTCCGCCTTGCGGCGCCGGCACACCGGGTTCTAGCCCCAGTCGGGGCGCCGGATTCTGTCCCGGTTGCCCCTCTTCCAGGCCAGCTCTCTGCTGTGGCCCGGGAGTGCAGTGGAGGATGGCCCAAGTGCTTGGGCCCTGCACCCATGGGAGACCAGGAGAAGTACCTGGCTCCTAGCTTCGGATCAGTGCAGTGCGCCGGCCGCAGCGGCCATTGGAGGGTGAACCAACGGCAAAGGAAGACCTTTCTCTCTCTCACTGTCCACTCTGCCTGTTAAAAAAAAAAAAGTATCAACTATAGTTTTCTGATATCAATTTGTATATATTTTGTTACCTATAATCCAAAATACTTCAGTTTTGGAGTGCTCATGTAAACCATCATGTGCTTTTAATTTCTGATTCTACTTGTTCATTGCTGACATATATAAAAACTATCCATTTTGTATATCAATCTTATTTTCTGTATCCTTGCTATAATCAATTATTAGTCCCAGGAGGTTTTTTTATTTTTTTTTTTTTTGGTCAGTTCTTTCAGATACTCTACATAATCAAGCATGTCATCTGTGAGCAAAATGCCTTTATTCCTAATATGTGTGTATTTTAGGTGTCTTTCTTATTGCATTAGTTACTTCACATGTAAAGCAGTAGAGAGAGGACAAGCTTGTCTTCTTCAAGTTAGAGAGAAAGCTTCCAATTTTTATCATTAAAAAGTTTTATTTATTTTCATCCACTTGAAAGAGTGACAGAGGGAAAGAGGGATACAGTGAGAGGGTAGGGTGGGAGATAGAGAGGTCTTTCACCCACTGATTTGCTCTCTAAAATGCCCACAACTGCCAGGACTGGGCCAGGCTGAAATCAGGAACCAAGTCTCCCTCTGTGTCTACCATGTAGGGGTCAGGGACACAAGCACTTGAGCCCTCAGCCATTGCCTCTAAGGATGCATTAGCAGGAAGCTGGATCAGAAGCAAAGCAGCCCGGATTGGAACTGGCGGGCAACCTGTGTGGCAGCTTAATCTGCTGCACATTACCTACCCCAAAATTTTCACCACTAACTGTCATGTTAACTGTAGCTACTCTTTATCAAGTTGAGCAAGTTCCCCACTGTGCCTAGTTCACTGAGAATTTCAAATTATCAGTGGGTGTTGGATTTTGTCAGATGTCTTTTCAGCAACTATTGAAATGAATTTGTGATTTTTCTTCTTTTGCCTATTGACGTGATGGGTTACACTGATTTTTGAACCAGTAGTGCAAACTTGGAATAAGCCCCATTTGGTTATGGTGGGTAATTCTTTATATACCTTGTTATATATATTGTTAACATTTTGTTGAGGATTTTTGCAGTACGTTTATGAGAAACAATGTTCTGTGGGTTTGTTGGAAGGCAGACAAGATATACTGAATACAAAGGAACTCTAGGATTAGGTCCCAGTCTTTTGAGGAATCTGTGCCCTGGACTATGAACTTCGCCCTCCTTCTGTTTAGGTGGAAGTGGGGTGACTGGCAGGGGCTGGAGATGGTATTACCCTTCCCCTACTCAGTTGAGGCTCTTGTAAAACTCCAGCAGGAGAAGCTCAGATAAGGTAGCTTTTCTGGAGGGCAGACCTTGCTAAGGATCACCGAATGCTTGAGGAAGATGGAGTTCCCGGCTCTGGCCTTTGGCCTGGCCCAGCCCTGGCACTTGGGAGGAGAACCAGTGCATGGAAGATCTCTCTTTCTCTCTGTGTCTCCCCCTCTTTCTCTATTGCTATGCCTTTTTAAATAAAAAAAAAATTGAAAAATCATAGAATGTTCTAGAATAGCACAAAATGGTTCTTCCATTCCCCACCAACACCTTTTCTTGCCAGAAGCAGGAGGAGACATTTCTCTTGTTTCACCATGAGGATCTGGGGAGCTCCTGGATGTAGAAGAGACCTGTGGGGGTCTCCATGACTGAGTTCAAGACAGACATCTACACTGAGCCTCCAGCAATTCATCAGTTTCAGGTCAGGTTTCCCTACACTGGCACTGGTCTCAGCAGAGGTTTCTGTGCTTCTGGCTTATCTGTCTTTTTATTATCCTTCTCTTTTACATTTTATTTATTTAAATTGTTATTCTCTGTACCTGCCTGTCTCTCCCAATTTGGGGGCAATGGCTTGCCCTGTAACCTCAATTCTCTGATGGATGTAAGAGTTGATGATTATATAATTGTCACTTGTTGCTAGGACAGAGTGAGGACTTCTAGGCTGCATGCCAGATCAGAGACTGTGAGTCACCATTTAGCTTTTAGGTAAACGTAGTCTCGGGTGGGAGGTTGGTGCAGCAGTTGAGTCGCTGTTGGGAGTGCCTGCATCCTGTATCGAGGTGCCTAGGACAGCCCCTTCCAGCTCCAGCTCCCTGCTAATTTATCCTGTAGCAGGCAGCAGATGTATGCCTCAAATAGCAGACCCAGATGGAGTTTAAGATTACCAGATTTGGCCTGGGCCACCTCTAGCTACTGCATTTCAGATAGATAGATAGATAGATAGATAGATAGATAGATAGATAGATAGATAGATTTTTTTAAAAATATTTATTTATTTATTTGGAAGTCAGAGTTACACAGAGAGAGAGGAGAGGCAGAAAAAGAGAGAAAGGTCTTCTATCCCCTGGTTCACTCCCCAATTGGCCACAACAGCCAGAGCTGCGCCAATCCGAAGCCAGGAGCCAGGAGCTTCTTCCAGGTCTCCCACATGGGTGCAAGGGCCCAAGGACTTGGGCCATCTTCTACTGCTTTCCCAGGCCATGGCAGAGAGCTGGATCAGAAGTGGAGCAGCTGGGTCTCGAATTGGTGCCCATATGGGATTCCGGTGCTTCAAACCAGGGCATTAGCCCACTGTGCCACAGCGCAGGCCCCATATAGATAAATTTTTTAATAAAATAAACAAATGGTGGTGGCTGGCTGGTGGCATGGCCGGTAAAGCCACCACCTGTGACACAGACATCCCATAGGGACACCAGTTCAAGTCCCGGCTGCTCCATTTCCCATCCAGCTCCCTGCTAATGGCCAGGAAAAGGCAGCGGAGGATGGCCCAAGTGTTTGGCCCCCTGCCATCCACATGGGAGACCGGGAGGAAGCTCCTGGTTTTGGCCCAACCCAGCCCTGGTTGCTGTGTCCATTTGGGGAGTGAACCAGAGGATTGGAAGCATACTTTCTCTCTCTCTCTCACTCTCTGTTTCTCTTCTCTCTCTGTAACTCTTTCAAAATAAATATATAAATCTTTGTTTAAAAAATTAAACATTAAAAAAAGAAGCCAAAAAAGCCAAGCTTGTGAGCCAGCGATAGTTTTTTCCTTGCCACACACACATGTACAAACGTGCACACACTCCAGACACTGAAGCATGGAGCTGAGCGTGGAAGGCTATGTAAGGTTTGTCCTCTTTAGGAGACATCATAGCGGGACATTAAGGCTCTTGATCCTTTTCTAAGACATTCTTAAGTCTTCACTCTGAGAAGGGCCACTAGTGGCAGGATTTTCACTGTGTTCACAATGGAAAGGAGCAGTAATTTTTGTATGTTACACTCTTACCTCCCTTTCCAAACTCTAACTTTGTTAAGTTCTTACAACAATAATTGATTCATTCAGCAAATACTCAGTGTGTGCCTGCTTCGTGCCAGGTTCAGTTATGGGTGTTTGGGATACATCAGCAAACATTACAAACACTTCACCCTCCTAACCCTCACATGCAGATAGAGGTGACTTAAAATAAATACGTTTGTGTCGGTGTGTATATGCATGTATAGAAATGGACCTGTGCATAGATAATGTGTGCATATATGTGTGTGCATGTATATAGACAGATGCTCTTCAATTTTTGGTGGAGTTATGTCTATAAACCCACTCCGACTTGAAAATGCGTTTAATCCACCTGCCCTTCAGAACAACATAGCTCGCAGCCCAGCTCACTGTACAGCGGTGGTTGTTTCTGCTGCTTCTGCTCCCTGTCCTCGGGCCTCACTGGGAACTGCACTCCCTGCTGCCCAGTATCGCAGGAGATTGTACAAGATTTCACTGGCCTAGGAAAAGAACAAAAGTCAAAATATAAGGTATAGTTTCTATTACATGCTTACCACTTTTGCATCAGGATAAAGTTTAAAAATCTAAAGCATCTTAGGGACCATCTGTCTATGCAACTCACAAATGGGTAAGGTATCTAGAATGTTATAAAGCAATGATACTTTGGAAATTTATATTCATTAAATAAAAGTTAAAAAAATAAATAAATAAAATAAAGCAATGAGGGCTGTGAAAACATTTAAATAACCAAGCAGAGTTAAGTGGGATCAGGCGTAGCAGTGGTTCTGAAAAGGGTCGTTTTCAATTTTCATTAAAGTGCTTAGATGAGACCACATTAAGAACAATACATTGGCGCTGCGGCTCACTAGGCTAATCCTCCGCCTGCGGCGCCGGCAGTCCGAGTTCTAGTCCCAGTTGGGGCGCCAGATTCTGTCCTGGTTGCTCCTCTTCCAGTCCAGCTCTCTGCTGTGGCCCGGGGAAGGCAGTGGAGGATGGCCCAAGTGCTTGGGCCCTGCACCTGCATGGGAGACCAGGAGAAAGCACCTGGCTCCTGGCTTCGGATCAGCACAGCACCGGCTGTAGCAGCCATTTTGGGGGTGAACCAATGGAAAGGGAAGACCTTTCTCTCTGTCTCTTTCTCTCACTGTCCACTCTGCCTGTCAAATATATACATATATATATATGTGTGTGTGTGTGTATATATATATATATTACAAATATTTATTTATTTGAAAGGTAAAGTTAGAGGGAGAGGCAGAAATAGATCGTCCACCTGCTGGTTCACTTCCCAAATGGCCGCAATAGCCAGGACTGGGCCAGGCTGAAGCCAGGCCCAGGACCGCCTCTGGATCTCCCATGTGGATGTAAGGGCCCAAGGACTTGAGCCATCTTCTGCAGATTTCCGAGGCCATTAGCTGGCCCATATGGATGCTGGTACTGCAGGTGGCAGCTTTACTCACTGTGCCACTGCGTTGACTCCAAGAAAAAGGAAGTGATAAACAAAAGTGAGAGTTGACCGAAAGTGTTCTAAACCAGTGAGTAGCCAGTGCCTGGTGCCAAGCAAGTCTGATGTGTCCACGGAAGGGCAAGGAGAACAGGGTGCCTGGAGCATAGTGAACGAGAGGAAGATTCTCAAACTCTGGGTGAACAGGTGACGAGGATCCGACCGTGCAGGGTCTGGCGTGTAATTGCAGGCCCAGGGCTTTGGCTGGAAATGCCATGGTAGAGGCTTGCAGGACTTTGTACAAAAGGTGTGATGCAATCTCATGTACATTTTGGAAGGCTCACTCTAGCTGCCAGGTTGAGAAATACAGGCAGCAAGGGGTGCAAGTGCAGACACAGTAAGAACAGCCAGAAAGCTACTGCAATAATATAGAGGAAAGATGAGGGTAGCTCAGGAGAGTAACTGTGGGCAGTAAAACCAGGTTAGATTCTGGATATGCTTTTCACACAGTGCAAAAATGTACTTCCTGATCACTTGGAGGCAGGCAGTGAGAGAGAGGAGTCCAACGTGACCACCAGGGATTCTAGCTCCAGGATCTGACAACATCACAGCTGCCACTGACTGAGGTGGGAAAGACTGCAGAAGGAGTAGATTTCAGAGTTTAGGATTGGAAATTTTCCTTTAAAGATTTTACTTATTTATTTGAGAGGTAGAGTTACAGATAGAGAGAGAGAGAAAGAGAAAGGTCTTCCATCTGCTGTTTCACTCCCCAAATAGACACAGCAGCTGGAGCTGAGCTGATATGAAGCCAGGAACCAGGAGCTTCTTCCAGGTCTCCCACATGGATGCAGGGTTCCATGCACTTGGGCTATCTTCCGCTGCTTTCCCAGGCCATAGCAGAGAGCTGGATTGGAAGAGGAGCAGCTAGGACTAGAACTGGCATTCATATAGGATGCCAACAAGCTGGCCCCCAGGATTTGAAATTACCCATTTAAAGAACCAAGTGGAAACATCAAGTAGATGAGTGCATACATGAATCTGAAGTTAAGACAGAGCTCTGCATTTGCACATGACTGGTGCTTAAACCCATGAGACTGAAGAGTTCACTCAGAGTATGATCTAGAAGATGAAGAGGAGCAGAGGTTGAGCCATGGGCACGCCAACATTAGAGGGTGGGTATAAGACTCAGGAAGGGGGCTGAGGAGTGAAGTGCAAGAAGTCAGCAGGGAAGGTGTCCCGAGAGCCAACAGAAGGAAAGGACATCAAGGAGGGGCAGGGACGTTCTGCTGATGGCTTCAAGTACAATGGAGACAGACACTTGACCTTGGGATTCAGCAGCAGGGATGTCTTTGGCTATCTTGACAGGAAAGGTTTCCATGCAGTGGTGGAGGTGAAAGCTTCAGTGGATTGAATGCAGACGGGAGTAGGGAATTGAGAGACAAGTAAAGGCAACCTTGAAGTTTTCCTAAACAGAGCAATTACAGTAAAACAAAGTAAAATTGAAGCTGCACCTGACAGGGAAATCAAAAGAAGGATATTTTTTTCTTCTTTTCTTTTTTAAACAGTAAAGAAATAACTACATGTTTGGAGTCACGGGAATGAGTCACTGGATGCCAAAATAAGTGTTAATATAAATGAGAAGGCACGCACTGGGTGCAGGGGTGAAGCCACCACTTAGGATGCCCATATCCCACATTGGAGGGCCTGGTGTGAGTCCTGGCTCCTCTGCTTCTGATCCAGCTTCCTGCTAATGTGCATTTCAGGGAAGCAGGAGATGATGGCTCAAGGGCTTTGGTCCCTGCCACCCACATGGGGGACACAGATGGAGTTCTGGGCCCCTGGCTTTGTCCTGGCTCAGCCCCAGCTGTTGCAGTCATTTGGGGAGTGAAGTGGAGGATAGAAGATATCTCTCTGTGTATTTCTCTCTCTCTTTCCCTTTTTCCATGTCTTTCAAATAAAATGAAGTTAAAATTTCTGATACCAAAATATGATGACATATTTTGGGACACTTGAAAGCTCTGTATAAAATACATATTTAAATGGATAAAAAAAGTAATGTCTACTCCGTAGTAATGTCTAGTCTACAAATTCTTTGTGCTTCTTATTCAAAATTCTGACTCTCTCTCTCCCTCTCTCTCTCTTTTGCTACAACCCCAACTTTCAAGTAAATAAAAAAATGAATCTTTAAAATAAATAAATAAAGGAGGCCAGTGTTCTGGCATAGCAGGTTAAGCCTCCACCTGCAACACTAGCACCCCAAATGGGAGTCGGTTCCTGTCCCAGCAGCTTCATTTCTATTCCAACTGGCTACTAATGCACCTGGGAAGGGCATGGAGTGATGACCCAAGTGCTTAGGCCCCTGTACCCATGTGGGAGACCAGGAAAATCTCCTGGCTTCCAACTTTGGCCTGGTCAGCCCCAGCCATTTTGGTCATTTGAGGAGTGAACCAGTAGACAAAAGATCTCTCTCTGTTTGGATTCTTCCTCTCTCTGTAACTCTGCCTTTCAAATAAATTTTAAAAAATAAATCTTTAAAAAATATTCTGACTCACTTAGAATGATATCTGTTGAATATTGATCACTTATTAGATTAAAATGATTCATCCTATATCCCAACTGAAGTCCTTAGATTTTTAAAGATTTGCTATAAAATGAGTCTCTGATTGGAAAATTATTTTTAAGATTTACATATGTATTTGAAAGTCAGAGTTACAGAAAGAGGGAGAGAGGCAGGGGGAGAGAGAGAGAGAGAGAGAGAAAGAGAGATCTTCCATCCACTGATTCACTCCCCAAATGGCTACAATGGCTGGGGCTGGGCCAGGCCAAAGCCAGAAGCAGGAGCTTCTGCATCTCCCACATGGGTGCAGAGGCCCAAGCACTTGGATCATCATCCCCTGCTGTTTTCCCAGGTGCATTATCAGGGAGCTGGATAGGAAATGGAGCAGATAGGACTCAAACTAGCACCCATATGGGGTGCCAGTGTTGCAGGCAGAGAGGCTTAATCTGCTGTACCACAGCACTGGCCCCAGAAGATATTCTTGAGTGGCATTTTTTAAAAAAAGATTTATTTATTTATTTGAAAGTTGGTGTTATATAAATTGGGGGTAGGGGGTGGGAAGAGAGAGAATCTGCTGTCTGCTGGTTCACTCCTCAGATGGCTACAATGGCCAGGGCTGCACCAGGCCAGAGCCAAGAGCCAAGAGTTTCATTCAGGTCTACCATGTGGGTGGCAGGGGCCCAAGTACCTGAGCCATCTTCCTGTGCTTTTCCCAGGCCATTAGCAAGGAGTAGTAAGGAGCTGGATGGAAGTGGAATAGTCACCCATGATGAATGGTTTTGCTTTCTGAGGTTTCTTTAATTAATGGTCAAGTGCACTCAGTGGAAATGCTGTTGCCACGGGACCGTGGTTGTCAGCACAGCTGGATGATGCAGTCACCTGGAGCAGATGATCCTCCTCTTGATGTGTGGACAGAGGCTTGATGGTTGCCAGCCTAACACTGTGCCACACTGCCTGTCTGACTGACCTCACTTCAAAGCTCCACGCACCTGTTGTATCATCTCATGTCATCACAAGGGGGAGGGCCGTACAGATACTTTGAGAGGAGAGAGAGAAACCGCGTTCACCTAACCTGTATTTCAGTAAGCTCTTATAAGTGTTCTATCTTATTATTAACTATATTATTAATCTCTTACTGTGCCTAACTTATAAATTTTATCATAGGTGTATATGCACAAGTATATAGTATATTTAAGGTTCAGTGCTATCTGGTTTCAGGCATGCACTGGGGGTCTTAAAACATAACCCCTGCAGATAAGGAGGTACTACTGTAACATAAAAGAACGGTCTATTAGGAACACGGATGAATCTGACTAGAAATGGAGGTGAGGTACTTTATAATGGAGTCCAGCGTAGGAGCAGACTTAGGAAGCTCTGTACGGTGCTCTGCCCTGGTGAAGAGAAACACTTCCAATCCGGAAGTAAGTCCACTGGTCATATTATCTTCTTGCTTTACCCATGAACACTTGTTGAATTCTGAACCAGATATACCTGAGCCTGCATATATGCACATATATTCAATGGTCTTTTTCTCCACCTGTCTGAACCACATTGCTTTGGGAATGGCTGCACACTGGGTTAAGCTGCCACTTGGGATACCTTCATCCCATAGTGGAGTGTAGGCTGCATCCTGGCTGCTCCACTTCTGATCCAGCTTCCTGCTTGTGCACTAGGGATATGGCAGATGATGACTCAAGTGCCTGGGTTCCTGCCATCCACAGGGGAGACCTGGATGCAGTTCCTGGCTCTTGGCTTTGGCCTGGCCCTTTCCTGGCTGTTATGCACATTTGGGGAGGAAACCAGTGGATGGAAGATCTCTCTGCCACCTTGAATTTCAAAAAAAGAAATATATATATATATATATATATATACACACATACACACACACATATCTTCTTTAAAATGAGCCACAATGCTTTAATATCATTAACTAAATTAACCATACCTACTGAAAAAAGAACTCCAAGCAAAACTGCTTGGTTGACCATGCCTTTGATTTCTGAATCCCTGAACATCAGATCAAAAACTATAGACTTGATGCTGCTGAGTCTATGCAAGCCTAAGAACTCCTCACCCCAACCCTGTCCTCAACACAGACCCCTTTGAAAAGTTTTTTTTTTGGGGGGGAGGAGACGGGATATAGCATAGCATATTACATTTCATAGCCACAAATCATCAACCTACCTTTTAGAAGTGTGGCTTTCTTAAAGGAAGTGCAGCATACCCAAGTATAAATGCATATGTGATATTTAATGTATGTTAATGAGATCGATCCCAAGTGAATTTATTTGTAGGATATCATACACTCCAATTATGCATAAAGTTGCATTAAAAATCAGGAACTTTCCATGTAAATGATTCAACAAAAATGATGTTCAAAATATTTATTCACAAGAGCTGCCTTGATATTTCTTAAGAATGTGTGTGTAAAGGGTTAATATTCTATGTATGGTAGACATTTAATGGATAAATTTAAAAGCAGCTAAGAACATAGCATCCTGTGTATAACTTTCATAATTGTGCGTTCCTCCAGAGATAATGGATATCATTATCAGCGGCGCCTGTCCCAGGAAACTTGGCAAGGTTATGATTGTTTGTTACAGCTTTGGTTATATTAACATACACATTAATATTTATAAATATTTGATGTCATGTTAATTTTTCATATAAGATGATTTATGTAATGTTGCTGTGCCCTGTTAGAGGGCATTTGCAATATGCTTCAAAAGAGAACTGAATTGATGCATGTTCTTTAAGGGAACTTGCCTGTATATCACTGTTCTTACAATGCATTATTCTCAACAAAAGTGTTTCAAAATAAATTATGTGAATTGTGGATTTACTCCATTAACATTTTAAATAAAACATAAAGGAGAAGATCATGCTGAAACTATTTGCTACATTTTTTAAAAGGCACTCTGTTCGCCTGTAGCAGGACAAAGTTTACTGAAATACTCTTTTTCAAAAGCAGAGTTACCAAGGAAGCATGGTTTTGAATTTTGTTTTAAATAAATTTTATTCAGTATAGCATGCAAAGTAGGCTACTCGGAAAAGGATATTAATTTGGAATGAAAATTGCAATACTCTTGTTTTACTTTGTCAATTTTCTTGTGTTCAAGTATATTTTGCTGTGACTACATTTGGATAGCAAGGAATTAAATATAAATTAAGTAGGCTATGCATAACAAATAAATCAAATATAAGCTAGTAAATGGATATTTTTAGGTAGAAGCATTAATTTGTTTTCAGAAGTTTAAGCAGCTTTGGGCAGAAAGTTAGTTGATACTGTGGTGGCTGAGAAACAACTAATATATAGTATGAAGAATTACAGGTTTGTTTAGCATTGTGGTAACGTTTTATAATGCAATCATAGTTCATTGGTCCACATTACCAAGTAGTACTAATACTTTACATATTTTTACATTTCGGTCATAAAAACCATTGGATAAACACTGTGGAAGAAAACCCCGGAAACACTATTTTATATGACAATTAATTTCGCTATTATAATGAATACTAGTTTTTTTCTTTGTAAGCATTTTTAAGTGTAATCTGTAGCTATGCTATAAGTATAAGAACTATTAATAAAATTTGAGGTTTGATATCCTTATTTCTTTTTCAACAACTTTTACTATCCCTTTCATTTTTTTTTCCTCAATTGAGATCAAGTTTTCCTTGGGGAGAACAATTCATTATTAACTTATTGTTGTGTTCTTGTGGAACCAAAATGAGACATCACCGTGTGGCATTACATTAAAAACCAATTTGGTAAATTTGAGAATTTTGGAATTCTTAATTTAAAATATATACTGTGAATTGAATATTTTTTCTTGTAATTCTATCATCAAATAATAATTGTTACTTTTCATTTCATTCCTGGTACTATATTAAATACTTGAAAAACTCAAGAAAGCCACTCAAGAAATTAGCTTTGATTTGACATTATAAAATTTGGCTTGCTCTTACTACCCAGTTTCACAAAATTGGCAATTAATTTGAGGAAAGTGTAATTGACTTTTTCCCTCTTATTTTCATACTCAAATTAATTCTGTCATCACAATTATCCACATTACAAAAAAATTCCAGCAGGCCATAAAGTGGGGGAAAATGCCTTAATTTGAAGGCCATTCAGAAAGATCTGTGGCAAAAAAGCATGCAGAAAAGGCAGGAATAGTCCCATTCCCCAATGACAGGAAGAGCACTGCACAGAGTACATAAATTAAGTCATTTCGAGTTCACATCATAAATATCATACAAAAATGTTACAAATGCACATGATCTGAAAAAGCAGTAAGCAGTAAATTGCAAGTATAAACAATTTGAATTAGCAGCTAGGTATATTTAGCCTAGAATATTTATGCTACACACATGCACGATATAAAAAAGAAGAAAACATGGAAATAAGTATTTTAAGGTATCACAAATCTGTTTTATCAAATATTAATCAGAATTCACTCTTCAGAAGTCTTGGCTCCTGAATGAAGAAGAATCAAAAATTTAAAAGGTACAGCATTTTATATGATCAAAAAGTTACAAAACCTACTAACTGAAATTATCAAACACATCAGCACAACCACCTTGTTTGAAAGAACACATCATCAAGAAAAACAAAACAGAAATCGAAAGCTTCAGGTTTAAAAAGGATATGTAACTGGAAAAAGATAATCAAAAAGTGGATCCTACCTAAAGGTTAATAGTTCACTTTGTGTTATTTAAATAATCCTCTTAATAGTTGATATATAAGTCATCAGATTGAAAATCTTCTATGTTACACTGTTTCTTGTATAGATGTAAATTTATATTAGGTAAACAATAAATTAAAAGAAGAGTGTAGATTTTGAACTGCTGTATTTTAAAAGCATCATATTATGTGCTACCGAAACACTGTGTTAGCTTAAGCTTATTTAACTAAAAAGCATAATAAGATCTATACCTGCAGATATACAGAATAAACATGCACTATAGATACACAGATATATAAGAGTACTTCAAAAAGTTCATGGAAAATGGATTTAAAAGTTTATTTTTGTGCCAAAATATTTTGAAATCCATGTATAAATTTTTTCTAATATACATTTTTCATAAACTTTCTGATGATCCCTTATTTCTATGGACTTTGAAAAATTATACACCAAATAAACTTTTCATTCCTCTTTCTATAAATTTTTTGACGTATGCTTGTGTATGTATGTATACCCAAATATACAAATATATAGTGAGCTGACTTCTATAGCTCCTATTGTAAAGTTCCTAATCTAGACATAAAATTGCAAAGAAAGCATATTAGAACAGCTCATCACTCCAAGTTAGACTGCATTCTTTAATCAAATCCTAGGCAAAAATAAAAACCCTAAACATTTTTCATAAATATACTTCAGAAAGGGAGTGATCTCAGTAATCATAATCACATAGTGATGTACAATTTGTTTGAAATCTAATTATCAAAAATTAAAGAGATGATGACATTTCTAAATAAGGATTTCCCTGAGTTAAATACCATTCTACAAATCAGTTTTATACATAAATGCAAAAAAAAAAATACTTTGGTGGCATTCTCACCAAAATTTGGTAACAGAAAAGATAATCCATCTAGCAAGATGAAATGGATCAAAATTTCACACATACAAATCACATTTCTTTTCCAGCTGACTAATACTCCGGCATATAGTATTAAGAGTCACCAAAATGTCATACAGTGCATTTAAGCAGGGGTGTCATAAATTAAGTCTTCACATGAAGCTCCATTTTAACCACTTTTTTGAAAAAATCTACTTCCTTAGTTGGAGGCATAAAGTTCATTGTGCTTGCATGTTTTTATCACCAATTAAAAGTAGTTGCTGCAGGCCCAGACAGCTCGACATATATGTCACAGTGAGAACAGAAAACCAGTTTATCAATGCTGCATGCTTTTTAAAGACCTGTACAGTTGGCATTAAATAAATGTCTAAAACAAAGCTGAAAAGTTCTACGGTATCACTTCCTACAAGTCATCAGATTAAGCCCATGACTAAAATACTTCATTTATTTTTATTTTTACAACATGAGCTGAACTGGAAGAACAGTGATGGATTCATTGACAGATATTAGTAACCCTTTAAAGTTTAAAAATTAAAGTAGCTCTAACCTTTTAAAGTTTAAAAATTCTATCTCATTTGAGTCTCACCATATCTTATTGACAAGGAGGTACAGAGGTAACTTTTGATTAACTGCTCATCAGGCAGATCTAACCCCAGGATGAAATTATTACTTGACAAACAAGTTTGCTTTGTTGGTGATGATAGTGATCCTTGATGGATCAAGTAGACTTTTGGCTAGATCATCTGCATAAATAAATCTAATCCGATTATTTTTATAGCTCTCTATTATATGAACTGTGGTTGTGTAAATGTAAAATCTAAAGGTAGTGGGGGCTGGGGCAGCAAGAGCAGACAAAGCAATTGCTTTCCACAATTTAACCCTGAACATATGGCATGTCCATACATGTAAAATTAATGTGCCCAGCACAATCAATCATTTAAGAGTTTATTAGTCATTGAAGAACACAGCAAAATACATTTGGCCATGCTACTATGCATCTATTAGGAAGGTAAACCTAAATGAACAAGGCCATATTTAGTTCTCTTCCTCCTTATAAATGTAATACAAGTCTTTTCTTAAGGTAAAAACTCTCCCATTAAGAGACTCCTCATTAAGATTTATTTTCTGTTCATTTAGACTGGAGATTAGCATTTTTATCGTTAATATAACGTATCCCTAAAGAAACAAAGATAACGAGTTGCTTTTCTGCTCTTGTTTCAGTTATTTATACTAAATTCTGTGTTTAGGATGAGCTATGGGTCATCATTTTAGGGTTGACCTGTCATTGCATGACTAAATGTAAGAAGACACTATTCAAAAGTCACAAGAATGAAATGTAACAGAATGCACAAGGGGTCAATACAGATGTGTATTTTTCCTTCCACGGTGATCTATTGCTATTCAGGACAATTGATTAGGCAGGTTCATTATTGTTTTGCAACCACACATAAACCATTATTATCCACATTTACTCCCTAAGGTGTTCTCATGGACAGTTTTTCAATGATTTGTAATTTCTAGTAGCAGCAAGCTTACAATTCACTCTGTCTCACTACCTTGGTTCCTTAAAGAGGATTACCAACTGCTACAAGCTAAAGGCCCTTGGAGCACTTACAGGCTTCCTAGAAACTTTTTAATGAGAATACAAAATGGTTATCATTCCTAAACTATCCCCAGTCCTTAAAACAGTGACTTGAGCCTGCATAGACTGATTCATCATTGAAGAAAGAACCATCATTCTGGAGTTGGAATCTGCAAATCTAGGCAGAAGCTATCATTTAAAAAATACATGCTGAGGTTTGCAGTAGCTTTTTTTTTTTACAGAAATAAAGGAATTATAAAATGTTAGAGAGGGTACATTTTATTATTAATCTGTACAACACATAAAAAGAGATGAATAGTCTTATAGAACAGGACCTAAAATTTTGTCAAGTTCAATGTTTTTATATTGTAATTTTTTTCACAAAAACAGACCCAAGCAATGCTAGGGCTTCCTTTGTGGGATTCTCATTAGGTGTGTGGTTTTTATAAAGAGGCATCACTCTTTCATTGAACTCTAGCTTGTATTTCTGTGCGTGGATGGTTGTATATCACTGTAAACTAACTTATGATCAGAAGCCCTATTCTTCCAGGAAATGTGTGGCATTTTTAACTGTTTGAGTGCTGAAATTAGTCATTCATCCTGGCTCTCCTAGACAAATTATTCACTTTTCAGTGTACCCATCTTTAAAGCATGAGGAGTGACTATTTTTGAAGTTCTGAGGATTACAAGAGATGCTGCATATTATGTTCTGGGCATACTGTGTGCAAGGAAGGACTCATGGGCAAGATGAGACTCAGAGCAGAGAAAGTAGAATGAGGACTGGAGATGGTGGTAGTTATTGTAATACTCAAGACACCCTCATAAGGCTAATGTACTGGGGCTGGTGCTGTGATGTAATGGGCTAAGTCTCTGCCTGCAGTATCGGCATCCCATGTGGATACCGGTTCAAGTCCTGGGTGCTCCACTTCTGATCCAGCTCTGTGCTAATGGCCTAGAAGGGCAGTGGAGGATGGCCCAAGTGCTTGGGCCCCTGCAGCCACTTGGGGAGTAAACCAGCGGATGGAAGAGCTTTCAGCCTTTGTCTCTCCCTCTCTGTAACTCTGCCTTTTGAATAAAATAAATCTTAAAAAAAAAGGATGTATGAATACTTTTCCCATTGTCATACTAAGGAAAGTCATAACTGTATCTTTTAATTCTGTCTTCTATATATTTTTAAAAATTATTTATTTGAGAGTCAGAGAGGCAGAGATAGAAAAATGATAGTTCCCATCTGCTAGTTCACCCCTCAAATGCCTGCTAAGGCTAAGGGTCTGAGCTAGGAACTGGGGAAACTCAGTGGGGGTCTCCCACAGGAGACCGGAAGCCAAGTGCTTGGGCATCACTGCTGCCTTCTCAGGATGCTGGAATCAGGAGCTAAAGCCGGGGTTGGAACCCAGGTACACTGAGGCGGGATGAGGGTGCAGTAACTATGAGGTAAAATGCCTGCCCATGAAAAGGACTTTAAATACCTGATGTAAAGGAAAACAGGGTCACAGATTTAAGTTCCATAACAGTGCTTTGTTAAAAGAGACAAGTAAAAATTGCAAAAGAATGAAGTAATGGTAGGTAGGTGATGACAATGCTTTATGTTAAAAATGTAAAGGCTTTCAACATGAGCAATACTTCTGAAAAACATCTGAGAAATAGCCTGATAAAACTCTTAATTTTTTAAAAATATTTATTCTGGATTTCTTTGAAAAGCCATACATGTTAAGTTAGTTCCTATTCCATTTCACACAGAGTTCTTTAGTTTTTGACAGTAAAGAGAACTAATGCACACTTAAAAGTTCATTCTACAATTTTGGAAAAAAAATATAAGTCAATGATATAGTCAGCAAAAATCTGCATACAGTGCTCCAACTATTACAATACATAGAAAACGCTGTCTTGGTATATCACTTTCTGACTTGCCTGCTCTTAGAATAATTCACAGTCTAATTTTGAAGTGTCACAGGATTTTCAGCTGGAATTGCTTCAGATAGATGTTCTCACCTTCTTCATTTGTGAATTTTGGTTTCTCCCTTAAATGGGAATGTGTCATTTTTTAAAATAATCAAACCAGATCTTTTGCAACATCTTCTATTTTATAGAGGAATGATAAAAGCTGGAAAAAAAAATTTACTTCATGCGAAATATGTAGCCCAAGTTGGTATTTCTCAGACTTGCCTGTGCCTGAGAATATTCTAGAAGACTTGTTAAAAATGCCAATTTACTGGTTCCATCCTTGAAGATTCTGATTCTGTATAGCTGAGGTAGAGGTCTGGAGTGCATATGCCCTTAGCAACTCCCAGGTGATTCTGATATTGGTGGTGTGTAAAATGTCACAATTAAAAAAAAAAGGTCTAGATTTTATAGCCTGTTATCAAGATCATCTTCAGATTTTAATAAAGAACCTCATTTTCAAATCTTCAAAATGAATAAGGTTGATTTCTAATAAGTTTGAAAATACATATTACTAGTATCCTGGCTTGATTTCCATCTAGTTTCTAAGTAACACTAAACTCCTGAGGCAAGATTCCAGTAGTCACTGATCAGTGTAAATAGACTTGAGATAACTGCGGAAGTCCATTAAACCAGGACTGTAAGCTAGGAAGCTTGCATGCACTCTCTGTCCCTTCCAGCAGCTTCTTAGTTTATCTTCAGTTTAAGCTTGTTCTTCCTTCTCTTTCCCCTAACTCAGATTCTCTCTGCCAATTTCCTCTCTCTTTGCAGACTCTTAGCTCATAATCTTCTCATGGCCTACTTTTTTTTTTTTCCTAGATATCTTATCCAAGGATAAAAGGGGGGGAAGGTGAATCCTGGTCTTTCATAGATTTTTTTTTGGATTAAAAGTACTGGATGTGGAGGATAGGGCTAGGAAAGAAGTGTTAGGTAAACACTGAAAGAGAAATTTGGATGCTTATACTGCCCAGGCAAGATTTCTCCTTTCTCCCAATCTGCTCTAGATTTGCCTGGCTTCTTGTGTTTTGTTTTTTTTTTTTTTTTTTTTTTTTTTTCTCCTCAACCAAACAAAACCCAGAGCTATACATTCATCAGAGAAACTACAAACCAGAGCACACGGCCAGTGAGAGCTTCTTTTCTTCCAGTATGAATCCTTTAGCCATTTCATGGCCTTACTCTCCACCTCTCCTCTCCCAGAAATTTATCACACTACAGAGCAAACCAAGTTTTGCTGTCTTAATGGACCAAAAGTGCACGTAAGTTTTGGGTAAGAGAGTAGCTTTACCTAAGATGTCAGAAGAACCTCTCCCTGTCCTATTTTGGAAGCTTTTATTCAGAGAGAAGTGATGTTTCTGGTGTCATCTTTAAACAAACAAACAATTACATGACTTATGAAGATGGGTGCTTAGCCTTTTAGAGAAACTCATGTGACTGTGACCTCATTTACTTCTGAATGCAGGATTTATGGATGACACATGGTTGGCCTCCTTAGGGAAATCCATTATGTGTCAAACACAGGCTTGGAGGGAAAGTCAAGAAGAAACCAAATATTAAAATACTAGTGTTGTATTTAAAATCCCTAAAGTCTTCAGTAAGTTATTTGTTTCACTATCTCTATTGCAAGTGGGTATAATGGTTCATGATGCAGTTTGATAACATATTATGAGAAAACAGCATATGAGCATGAATTACACCATAAATATATGGGCTTTCAACTCAAATTAGTACTGATACAAACATCTTTTCCCCCCTGGCATATTTAGAAAAAAAAAGTACTTCTAAAATGAGTTACAATACACATATGTGGACAAAATGTGAAACTCACCTCTGCTTGCATATCTTTAGTTGATATTTCACAGACAAGAAATTTTGTGAGACTGAACCCTAAATGATCTGGGATTTTAAACAGTTCACTCTGAAAGCTGGTTCTTGTAATCAAGTTTGACATGAAAATAGTACTGTCATCAAATTCAAGGAAATACCAGAGTTTAATGCTTAATCACATTAAATTTAGGATAATTTGTATGTCATGAGGCTGTATTTTAGAAACACGAATTTGAACTTTACTACTGAGAAGATTGTACATCTACCTAGATGTTTAGCCTCAGCGCATTTCAAAATTAAGTTGTATTTTCAAGAAGCTGGTATGTAAAAAAAAATCTATTGATTAATTACGTAAGTGCTTTAGAGAATTTATACACGTAATTAAAACACTGATGGCAACAGATAATTGTGGCATGATTCATTTCTTCTAGAACCAATGTCTTTTTCAAGGGAAAAGTTCTTGCCCTTTCACCTGTCTCACGGATTTCCAGAAGTATTCCTAGCCTCTGACTTATGTGAATCATGTTAATGTTGTTCTCTCTTCCAAACAGTTCTGATTGTTTGTCCTACACATTTTTGTGTGTAGATGTTGTCTGGGTGATAGACGGATATGGATTAAGCTGGATTTCTTGCAGGGTCAGTTTACACAGTAAATTCTGAAAGGGCTGAGCATAAGATTTACATTTTCAAGCTACATCATTAAAATTATGGTGAGTAATACATATAATAAGGATACTAACATATACCTAGTAGGTCAGCCACATCCACACAGTAGTGTTTGTACTTCTTAGGAATTCCAGTTACTTGACACAGTTTTTTGTTTGTGTCTAGCCTATCATGATACCTTGAGCAAAATAACTGAGGTCCTTCAGTGAAGAGGTAGGAACCATTAAAGAGAAGCCTGTTATAACAACTTATGCAATGAGTTTTTGCATTTTTTTGCAATTGCAATTACAATGCAAATAAGAATACTGTTTAAACAGAATGGAAAGGAAAATCTGAAGGAGGCTAAAGCATTTTCTAAATCAAAATAAACACCAGTCTTTACTCCTAAGATTTCCCAAATATTCTTCAAAGTATCAACTCAAAACCATTGAATAAGCCTTTGTCTTCCTACAGTAAGGATTCAAACTTCTCAAAATGCACAGACAAATCTTCAAGTATGAACTGCACCCCCCCCCCAGCAACGTTGTGTTAAACTTCATGCAATTGTTCAGCTAATTCTTATGCTTCTCCAATTTTACTGGATATGATGTTTTTATTGGGGTTCATGGAAGCATGGCTAATGACATCAGCAAGCTTTGTAATTTCTCACTGCCAGTTTTCTACACAACTTACACTTTTGTCACTCAAACTGCACCAAATTGCTCCAACAATTAATCTTAAAGCACAGGAGTAGGGGGACTTTTAAATGGACCCCTTCTTGGGATTTTGTGTTAAAAACTGAAAAGTTCCCATGAGTGAAGGGGGGATAAGTTAGCTTTTCCAGCCTCTCCCCAAGTCTCACGTTTCTCCACCACCCCCCAAAAGGAATGAATTACATTTCTCTTCTTGTCCTTTAAATGAATAGCATAGTTTGGGTGAAATTATCGGGCAATTGCATGCCTTTTATGCAGATAATGCTATTTGATGAAAGCGGTGTTTTGATCTGCTGAGGATAATACAGATCCAGGGTTGGATTCATTGGTGAGAGTAAAGCTGTCTTCTGTGATAACTTCATCTCAGCATGAGGTCAGACGGGGAAAACGGGGATGGGGGATTAAAAAATGACACAGTCGGAGCAGCATTCAGTTCCCTGCTGTGCTCCTGGCTGCACACTATAGCTTATGTTTCTGATCTGTTATGGTATTGTCTGCCTTTCTCTCTCGGAGCAGAAAGAGATTGCTTAAAACTTTTCTTTTTTCAGCTAGAGGGATTAGTTCTGTGCAGCTTTTTTAATTAAAGAAACTGTATCTTTTTCAAGGCAATTTCAAGCTGCAAGGAAAGGACCATCAACATCCATAACTTAGTACTATTATCTGTAACAAAATGTAAGCTCTAAATTTGATATTCAGAAATAGGGGAAGGAGCTCTAGGATTCTGTTGTATTTTCCACCTTCAGTGGTTGCTCAGATCCCTAAATGAAGAATAGTAAATAAATGATTTTGTAGAAGTCCTGAACATGTTGCTATAAGTAGTAACTTCCAGCCTCTTTGCTTTTCAGCTTAGCTGAGCTTGCTTAATTAAATCTTCATGATAGCGAAGTGCACTTGAAAATAGTGTAAGAGGAAATAGATTTGACTATATATCCTTTTCTTTACCCAGAGATCATTTTTAAACATTTCCATTCTACTGAAAGTGATAACAGTGGAAAATGTCTGCTTAATATGGGCAATTTGCATTTAAACAGTGCAAAGTACAACATTATGGCACTTCATCACGACGAACCTTTGCATTTGTGATAAGCGGTCATCATCGCTATTAATCTGGGGAGAGCATGGATTGAATCTATCCAAAGTGATGATGAATTTGTCAGGACGTATACATTTGAGTTGAATTTATAGCTCGATTTAACCCAGGTTAATGTCGAAAATCCTCAAATGTTTCAAATAAGGCCCATATGGTTATCACTTTACAAAGCATACAGGCTGTGTGCTTCGGTTGCAACATACACATCTCCTGCTAAATTCCATGCCAGATCAATTAGAAACAGTCCTCCCGAGCAGGCAGGAACAAACAGAGATTGTTTCCCCAATACCAGCTGAACCCTTGTCTTGAAGAAATGAAAAGCAGTCATCTTAGGCTCTACCCTTCTTACCATTCAAAATCCAAAGGCAATTTGGAAGACAATAAAGGTTTTATAAATAATGTCCTATTTACTATAAAATGCTCAGGGTATCTACATTTAAAAGGTACTTGCAATAATTTTTTGCCCAAATTTCAGGAAACACTACATCTTCCTGAAGAAGAGAAAGACCAAATTTGATCTCTTTGCCTTTTCCCATTATTTTTGCCTTTACCTCAAATTATATTTCTGAGAAAAGTCAACCAAGTTCAAAGGTGGTTTGCTCTAATTTTAAAACTATATCCCATTAGGAAACTGATGGTCAGAGAATTAGGAAAATGCACTTAATAAATAAATTCTGTTTCTGACTTACCCACTTTCAAAAAGAAACAATGACTAAATACAAATAAATATTTGTGTGTCCACTCATTCATTCAATAAACATTTCTTGAGCATCTTCTGTGTGCTAGCACATGAGCTTGGCCCCATAAGTTCAAAAGAGAGATAAGGTCAAGTCCCTACGTTCCAGGTACTCTCAGCTCTTGGAACAGACCCATGCCCAAAACAGTGCCACCATTTATTAAATGCAAAAATTGCAGTGGGAACACAGTTAAAGGAGAGAGTGTCAATGCGAGGTACTTTTACTCTGTGATCCAGAGTACAGGATAGTCCAGACTAGGGTCAATGAAGACAGGAGAAGGAACAGGGTGTTATGGAGAAGATGCTCAATTTGTCTGAAAAGAGTTAGTCACTTAATACCCACATTTAAAATTTACTTATTTATTTATTTATTTGCAAGGCAAGAGAGGCATACAGAGGGACAGACCTAGAGAGATCTTCCATCTACTGGTTTACTTCCCAAATGCCCACAACCGTAGGGCTGGGCCAAGATGAAACCAGGAATTCTGAGTCTCCCACATGGTAGCAGACACCCAGCTACTTGAGACAACACTGATACTGCCTCCCAGGATCTGCATTGCTCAGAAGTTGGAATTAGGAGTGGAGCCAAGACTGGAACGCACGTCCTCCATCCAATATGGGAGGCAGGTGTCCCAGGCAGTGTCTTAACCACTATGCTAGAAGGCCACCCCTTGATGCCTACATTCTTAACTGTATTTACAAGTTAATTTATCACCTGGACTCTGAATGATCTAAAGATGCTGTATATTATCCAAACCTATGTGTCACTAATTTACAATAAACCTTGCCAACAGCTAAGCGCCTGCGTTAAATACACTCTATGAATCTATATGACTTATTAAAAGGTGATTTATAGAAAATACAACATGTTTTAAAAGGCACTCCATGATCACAATGATAAAGGTTCTATCTTTTAGTGTGAAATAATTGAAGTTTTAAACACTAAGATGGAGCTCAACTGACACTGAGAGCACCACATGTGAAACATACCCATATGCAAACTCCTTTACAAAACTTGGGGTCCTTGTTGATCTGGCAAAGCCAAGTCAGCAGTTGGTTTGTGTTCCACAATTGCCTTATCCCCAAAGGTCAGAGCCATGTGCCAGCTCAGTTTATGCAACGGAACTGAAAGTAATGTACTGGAAAAGTTGAGCCCCATTTAAAGGTTGATTTGTCTGACCACCAGCCCATTCAGTGATTCCAAAATGTGTATGCATTGAGAGAGGCCTATCTTGCTTTAATTAAGATAATGAAAGCATATTTTCCACTACAAATAGTCATTTAATTTTATGACTTTGGCAGTGATCAAATTAGTATATTTGTTTTACAGTTTCCCTCAATCTAACAGCCAAGGGAAATAAGTTATTTTTGGCAAGAGAAAAACAACAATCTGATAGTAACTTTAGGACTATTTGGGACATTGCTGTGTATGGTGCAGGTTTTAGGCGTGTAAATTGCTCCAGGTTAATTGCTTGCAACATGCAAAGTGTTTGAACCCAAACCCTTCAGGTGCCTGGAACTCAAGCCTTTCTTAAGGACTACCAGCCTCTAGCCTTCATTTCAGGGGGTCCCTTATATGTATGTAGTTTTCAGGTTGAACGTATTACCATGATTGGCTTTCCTGATCCTTCCCAGGGATGATCCAGGGGTTCTAGGTGCCTGAGCCTTGGCTCCCAAGGTCATTTCCTCCAATTCATCAGTGCCTGGAGTCCCTTGGGTGGGAGCAGTGCCACCTCAATTTGTTAGAGCACATGGAATATGCCCAAAGTATACCTACAGAGTCCAGGGACATCCGAAAGTCTCCTTTGACAGCATGTCAGGTGCTCCCCTTCTTCTCATCTGAAAGTCTCAGAAATCAGAAGAGGTGTGTTTACAGAGATGGACTGCTTCCTCCAGGGGGAACAGGTAGGGTGGACAGTGGCTACCAGGCCCTCGGGTGTGTGTGTGTGTGTGTGTGTGTGTGTACAGAGGCTACCAGACCCTTCAGCTCCAGGTGTGTGTGAGTATGTGTGTGTGTGTGTGTGCACGCGCGCAGAGGCAACCAGGCCCTTCAGCTCCGGCTGGATCTTTAGGACAGGGAGAGAAGACAGAGAGCCCCCAATGGACAAGCCTCGCGGAGCGACAGGGCTGAGGTTTGGCTCCCGGGGGAGTCGGTGGCATTGCAAAGCTGGGTGCCGGGGGCCCTGCCTCAGCAGGGAGGCGAGAGCCTGGCCCGAAGGCGCCGGCGCGTCCTCCCCTGCCTCGAAGTGTACCTATAGGTTCGGCCCAATTGTTGAAGGCTGATAAAGGCCGCAGGCGTGCATTTCCAGGGAAGGGGGCAGGGAGTGCGAAGGAAGCTCAGTCACATTGTCTTTTCCAAGAGCTGTCATATGTTTGTGACAAGGGGGGCCCACGGGAGGGCGATGCTACCAGCGCGGTCGCGTTATCCGGTTCGCGACTGGCTGCCCGAACACCGCCAAGTCACCAACCACACCGGGTGTAGGAGTGTGCGGTGAGCGGCCAGAGGTTTGCAAAAAAGAGAAATCGACATCTTGCATTTCTTTTCCTGCTCCAGTTTTTATTGCTGCGGAGGGCACGGCGTGAACTCCCCGCCCTCTCCGCGCTCCCCAGACGCCAGTGCAGTGAGGCAGAATGCCTGACGGTCACGTAGCGAGCTGCGGCTCTGCTTTCCAGGGATGCATTTGGAGGAGGGAGCCGTGGGGTGTAGTTTGGCACCGCACGACGTCAGCTTTTCCTAACGGCCTCAAATGATGGGACTTCTTTGTTAGGAAAGAAAAAAAAGGCAAAACACCCCGTGAAGACCCAAAGTTAACAAAACACATAAGCTGCGGGGATTACAGGCTACGCCTCGCAGACGTTGAGACACCTGCACGCTTTGTCTTCCAGCGCCGCCCTGCACGAGAGTGCACGGGGCCGCAGTAAGAGTTCCGGAGGCTTTTTCTCTGAACCGCATCCACCGAGTGCGATGTTCAGCACCACACGCTGGAAAACTTTGAGCACCCGGACCAGGATATCGGGCTGGAGACAAGCTGCAAGATTTATTACCATTTCCAAGTTTTACGGGAGTTCCATTGTTTGCTTCGTTACCAGCATTAGCTAGAATGAGGGGTCTAGAACAGAAAGCCTTGTCCCCCAGCCCGTTCCCAGCCCCACAGTGTAGCTCTTGAGTTGTGGCCGCTTGAGGGCTAGAGCAGCCTTTCCATCGTGTGTCCCCAGATCGCAAGGTGCAGGAAAGAAGAGGGATCCTCAAATGGTTTTGTGGGAACTGGGCCACAGAGTGCTTTATGAAACACACTGGTCGTTTCCTTCCGATTATGTCAGGGTGCACGTTTTAAGCAGGTTGCGTGATGATCATGTACTATCTGGGGGCTTCCCTTCATAACTGACAACTTTTCTTAAGATACTCAGAGCAGCTCAGCGCGGGGGGGGGGTGTATTATTTATCTGGCCCCACCACCTTATACTTTATGAAGTGTTAAATTCCCGTGGCAGGAGAGGGACGAGTCTACCCCAGGGCAACTCTAAATTGTTCCAGGAAAGGAGCGCGCGCTGAGCTCTGCGTCACCAGCGCCCCAGGAGTCCCCGGCCGGGTCGGCGCGTGAGGGAGCTGGCTGGGCGAGCCGCGGTGCGCTCGGTCACTGGGCAACTGGGGTGAGGGGTTCAGGCTGTGGATGTGAGCGTCCCGGTTCTTAACCTGATCTGTTCCTCCCCAAACTTCTTGTTGAAAGGCTGTCGTAGAGGTCCGGGCTCTCCTAGAAGGCGGTATCCCTGTGTTCAGGACGCCGGATCGCCTCTAGTTATGGGCGTCGTTCCCCATAAAACAAGCCCATTTCTTTGCGGCCAAGTTAGCTGCAGGTGGGCGCAACTCTAGGCTCGAAGGTGGAAGGTGGAAGGTGGAAGGTGGGGCGGGAACGCTCAGAGCGCACCTGTCCCGCCAGCACGCGTCGAGCACAGGTGCACCGGCTCTGCGCGCCCCCAGGGTAGGCGGCGGGTCCCAGGGGAGGACAGGGGCCTCCAGCGCGCAGCAGTCTCCGGCGCGCGCACGCCCCTCTCGGGCCTCCGCCGGCTCGTGGACCAAAAAAAAAAAAAAAAAAAAAAAAAAAAGCGCCTGCAGGTGGCAAAGAACCCACGAGCCAAAGAGCGGCTTCGTGCAGGGCGCTCGTTGGGTGCTTGTTAGGAAAACTCTGTTGCAGCGGGAACTTCCCGCGCTTGAGACAGCTCCCAGAGGGGCTTCGTGCGCTCCGGGGGGCTGCAGCCGCCGAGCCGGGAGCTAGCGTTTTGGTGGGAACCTGAGCGAGTAGAAAGTGGCTGTGACGAGTGGAGAGCAGTCAACACCCCAACACCCCCCCGCCCCATCCAGCCACCCCGGCAAACAAAGTTGAGGCAGGGTCAGGGGCAGAACTGACAGAGTAATTAGGAGGGGGCGTGGAGCCCGTGGAGGACTTAGAGCCCGCCCCCGGCCAGGGCGTGCGTGCGTGGGGCTCGCAGTACTTGAACCCGGGGCCCACGCTCGTTCGCACGCGCTGAGGGGGTATGTGCGCCTGAGCGCTTAGGGGCTTCCCCTCCCCGGTCCGAAGGTCACTTGCGCTTTTCAGTCCCGGACGCTAGAGAGGAATCTGTGGGAGGGCAGGCATAGGTCACTCGGAGGCGCTCTGCAAAGGCCGGGCTGCCCGCCGCGGGTGGACACCGCGCAGGACCCCCTCCTGCCTCGGCGTCCGTCTTCCCGCCGGCGTCCGGCACTCCCCCTCGTCGGCTGACTCGCAATGCCCACCCTCGGGAAGATGAAGGAAAGTAGTGTTCTAAGCAGGTGAGACGTTCGCTTCACACAGAGGAGTGTTTGCCACAGACGTCCCGGGCAGTGTCCCCTGCTCCCCCGCCCAGAGGCGCGGACCGCGCACGTACCCCGCACCGGGCCCCGGGAGCGTGCGGCTCGCACACCCGGGCCGCTAAGTTCCTCAGAGCCTGCCCTCGGCGGGCCGGCGGGCCGGCCGGCCGCAGCCATTCCTCAGCGCCAAGTGTTATTCACGGATGACCCCTAAGCCCCGGCGAGAGTCGTGGAGGCCCTGATTGGCCACAGCATGGGAGCCTGGGCGCTCTCCCGGGCCCGACGCGGCCGCGGGGAGGGAGGGAGCGGGAGAGGGAGGGGCGGCGGACGTGGTTCAGTCCGGCAAATCCCATTTGACAGAAAAAGGCCGTTAAACAGGGAATCTCTCTCTCTCCTTTTTTTTTTTTTTTTTTTTTTTTTGAATAAAGAAGAAGAAGAAATAAAGTACCTGTCATCTTGACAAGTGGCGGAGCGGAGGAGTCAAGGATTATAAATGATCAGCGCCGGGCCGGTCGCCCTGTGATTGGGCTCTCCCGCGATCCGCACCGGGGGAAGGCATGGTAGGCTCCCCTCTCCTCGCTCGCTCGCTCTCCTGCTCGCTCGCGCGCGCACACACACACACACACACATACACACACACGCGGACACGTGGACGCGCCTGGTCTCGGGCACACTCGGCCTGGCTCGTCCCCCGGCGCACAATTACGGTCCTGGATGCCGCTCCCTGGCACAGCGCCCCACGCGCCGCCTCACCTCTCCCTCCTCTTCCTTCTCCTCCACCTTTCCCGCCCCCCCGGGCCGGGCACCGCAAACTCCGGGCCGGCCCGGTCGGGCGCGGAGGAGGCTGGAGGGGGCCGGCGGGAAGGGAGAGGGGGAGCGCGGGGGAGAAAAAGAAAGTGAACTCATTGGCGCTCGGCGCGCGCTGCCCTCCCCTCGCCGCGGCCCCGGGCCCCGCGGCCGGCGCAGGGCAGGGAGGAAGTTGTAACACTTGCTGTTCTCCCCTCCCCTCGGCCCCGGCCCCCCGCGCCCACCCGCCGGGCCCCCGTCTTTGAATCTGGCCCCGCGCTGGGTGTGCGCGCTGCTCCGGTGGACGCGGCGGCTGCGGCCGGGGAGCGACCGGCGGCGCGGGTGAGCGGAGCGCGGTAAGTGCGGCGCCACCGCCGGCGCGCCCTCTTTCCTTTCTGGGGTCCTAGTGCCCGGGCCGCGGCGCCGGGAGCGGCCGGGCGGGCTGGCGGGCTGGCTGGGACGGCGCAGTCTCCCGGCTGCTCGGCGAGGCGGCCGCCCGCCGGCCAGCCCAGTGGGGCGGAGGAGCATCCCCTGAGAGTGCGGGCTGGCCGCGGGGCCGGCCTCCGCGTCCTCGCCCCTCCCTCGCAGCTGACACCTCAGGTGGGAACTTGTCCCGAGCCGCTGCCCACAAACCGGGCAGCGGGGCTCCCGGGCTCCTTCCCGGAGGCAGGCAGCCCAGCGGCCGGGCGCTCCCGCGGGGCAGGGAGTCCTGGCGGTCTTGCCCCCCGCCCCCGCGTGATGATACCGGGCCCTGCACACTCCGAGAGCGGGTGTGAGTGGATCCCGTGAGGGCTTCCCGGAGCTGTGAACCCCTCAGGGCAAGTGCAGAGAAGCTTCTGAGTTGGACCGGAGCGAGGGAAGGAGTAGGCTCAGGGATGGTGTGGGGAGTGGTGGATCGCCACTGAAACTTGATCTGGAAACTCGGGATGGGGCTGGAAGCAACAACAGCAGGAATGCTCGGAACTGGCATTTAAAAAAAGAAAAAAGAAAAAAAAGTAACAGACGTGGGAGTCTGCAACTCAGCCCAAGTGCCTGTGGCGCGGAGGTTAGGGTTGAGCCGGGATGGTCCAGCTTGATCTTGGCTGAGCATCTTAGGATGCGGTTTGGATTCCCCTCTCACTGTCTCACTTTTAAGGTAGTTATAATGATGACTTGTTAATTTTTTGTTGTGCAGAAAGGGTAACAGTAATCTCCCCGAGTGAGACAGCAAATACATCTGAAGTCAATTTCCAGCACGAGAAAAGTTTGCAGGTACTTTTGAGTAGGTAACCGTGGCAATGAATGGGTGAGAGCCGTCCCCCACGTTGTACGGGGCCCTGGACAGCTGGTATACTGGAGAACAGGAGTCGCTTCATCAGGCTCTCCTTCTCTTCTGACAGTGTACTTGTCACACATTTTAGACTCTGGCAGAATCCGCTGGGTGGTCTTTCCCCTAAAAGTAGAAATATATTCAGGCTTTCCCTTTCCCGTCTGTTGTCAAAAGAAAAAAGAAAGAAAGCAGGGGTACCATCTTTGGAAATCTTGGAAGAGCACCGCCAAAAGATGGGATTGCCAATGAACAGAACTTGGTGATTTGAATTCCTTGTTGAATGTGTTTAAAATACAATGCACACCCCTTTCCCCGGGTGCCTAGTTGGAGAGGTGTTTGTAGTCTTTCTAGTATAACAGGAAGAGTTTGGAATGCGGAGTACCTGTATAATTGTAATTCATTATGCATTTTAATATTTCAGTTAAAACACAAGATTTTGTAAATACCCCAGCAATCTCGCTTTGCACTTTCCTTAATACAATTTTAATAATCTACAACTTTTGGCTTGGATTTCTTAATATATGAAATTCTTGTATGAGCCTTGAAAGTTTCGATTTGTGATTCTAAATGCAGAGCAAATATTTAATTCTTGATCTAACTGAGAGGTTAGTTCAGTAATAAGACTTGCTAATCCCACTTTAAAATGTCATGGCATTCACAAATTATTCTTAAATACTTCAAAGATAGGGGTTTATAATGAGGTTAGTTATTCTATTGTGTATTTCAGGATTGTGTGTATCTCTCTTCCTGTTGTATTTTCCTTAACAATCTTGCCTCTTTTTTTTTAGCACGAATTTTAATATTCCTCTCACTTAAAGGTACTGTTTTTTTCTAATAGTAAAACTATCTGATTTTAGAGAACTTTTAAAAAGAACAGATAGTATTAGAAAAAGTTCCTTCGAATAAGACAGATAAGTGTTTTGTATACACTGTGCAGTTTTTATAAGAAATGCAATTATACTAATAACTATGCTGGTGTTTATGTATTTTGAGAACCATGTGAGTACCTATGCCAACAGCATTAAATCAGGCAGAGAATATCAACCCTAAATGAGGATTGCTTTATTATTTGAAATAAAGCAGATAGGTTTGTAGTAGGGTGGTGATTGGTTATTTTTATAAATGGAATCATTTTATATGGCTGTTTATTTTCTAGAAAGCAATGCTGCTTTAGATAAATTATAGAGGCTTGGCTTACTATGATCTTGAAGGCGTGTCATCAGTCTTTCGGTGAGAAAAGGGAACTAGCTTTATTAGGGAGAAGACAAAGAAAGATAAGGGTGCTTATCTTTGAATAGAGGAAAGCTCCTAAATAGAGTGAAAAGTTTTAAATTTATTCAGAAAGGAAACCTAACTGAACAATGCTGATCCAGTTAGTAAGTTCATGCTAATCTTTCTTACTTAGCTTCTGAGAGCCAAGAGTAATTATTCTTTTTGTAAAGAGTCAAGCAAATGAGAAACCAGAGGAAAGTGTATGGTGTGGCGAGCCCTATGAGCAGAGTGACCTGTCAGGGACACGGAATCAGTGTTGGGCTGGATGTACAAGAAATGAGACGTTTGCAGTAGCAGCGAAAGTGTGTTTGGAAATGCTCAAGTTGATCCTACTTGCTATGATATTAAGAAGTAAGTCCGAAGCATGATCATCGTCTGAGATACAAGTGCCGTAAAGTCGACTTTGTTAGTTTATTAACATTGATTATTTCAATACCTACATGTATCGTGCTTGTTATTAAGCTTTATTGTACTCTTTAACATTTTGGTTTCTGGGTGGCAGATGAATGTCACCCACGTATTACACTTCTGTGAATCAGTGTATACAGCAGCAGCCCTTGTCTGATGGCTGAGCTGTGAAGCAGGTTCAGTCACACCTTGCTCATGACCTAGGGTTTTATTTGATAGTCAGATGTCCATTTTGACTTTAAGGGCTGATTTCTATACTTATATTGAGGCTATGAACATGGAATATAATGATTTGCCAGCAAACTTCTTTCTCTGATCCACAACTAGTTATCCATTCCTTTGAATTTTCAGTTGAAATCAGTGTTCATCTTTTTCATAGAGTGGTAGTCCAGAGAAAAATTGAACACAGCATTTGGGATAAAGAAGTGTACTGAAAAGACACATTACATTATCCACGATAATGCAATGAGATTTAAAAGTTGCAATGACCAAGTTTTAAAATTTATTTCATGTAAATTTCTTTTAGAACACATTTAAAACTAATTTTGGAGATATCAGCTGGTTTGAAGAGCCTTGATGTAAATTTTGTGCTTAAAAAAAAAAATCATTTTAGTCTGAAAACTGATTAATTGTTGTGTCTTATAAAACCTGATTTATTTTATACTTTTTTATACCAAGCATTATCATTATGAAGCTCTCCTTCTAATTGAGATTAATGTTTCTGAGCAAAGACGTGGTTTGGAGGGCTGCATTCATTTTGAGTGCTGTTGTAATCAATTTTAGATACAGTATTCCACAATGGATCAGTTTGCATCCAAACCTGCCTTATTATGTGGAATTAACTTGTTGGTGATTGATAGTAATACGTCTCCATCTTGAGAAGTCATTTGTTTCCAAACAAGTGTGATGCCTTGTATGAGTTTGAAAATGTTACTTCTCATAATTAAAATATCCTTTTGGAAAAGTTCCTAATTTGAAGTTTTTCAAGCAATCACAAACAGCAGGAAGAAGCAGTTCATTAATACATTTTCAACTAAAATTGTCTTTACCCCCAAATACAATATACTTGGAGGTATACTTTGTTCTCATCAAAGGATTTTATGGCCTTTGAGTCATAAATGGTCTTCGTTACCCATCTAAGCTTATTCTTTGTTTACTTCAACATTCTAGTTGAGTTTTCCAGGGATTTCTTAGACTTACAGATGCATATCCTGTGCATGTATTATAAATTTATTTTGTCAGATGGGAGGTATAATCCTGACAATGAAAGGTATAATCCTGACAATGAAAGGTAATGCATATGGAGGCAATTCCTTATTGGAAACGTGGAAAGATGGGGAATATTATGGACCCTGCTGATTTACTTGCATTTATTTCTTACTTGTATCTGGTCAGTGTCAGCTTTTTATTCTCCTCTGAAGGACCATGTTAAAATTTTCTTGGTCCATATATTGCATTGTAGTTCCATATAATAAAATACGGAATGCATGGATTATAAGACTTAAAATAGATAAGTATTCTTAGCATATTTGTACTGTATAGGATTTCTGAAGAAATGTAACAGCTTTATACTGTGTGTAAAGTTTCCACCACTGACATTGTTATTTACTTTCAGGGAATAAAAGAGTTGGTAGCCACTGTTTCTCTTGTTACATTTGAATTTTCTTCTCTGTAATGATATATTATTGGCACTGGATTGGTATTTTTCTTGGTTTAAAGCTTTCATTCAAAACAGTTTTAAATGCTAAAGTAAAGCACTTAAAATCCCTTTTACAAAGTATTAGAATATGAACAATTAAAATGCAGAAGCATGCTATCAGAAATTTTTTATAGACCTAAGCCACAGTAGTACTCATTTACTTGAAAGGATTTTGTTCCTTTTTTCTACGATTTTGATTAAATAACTCAGGTGTTGAGGTAGCTAGACCTGCTACATAGAATTTGCCAATGATAGTAATCTTCTCAAACCTGTCTGTTTCTACTTGAACCACTGTGGAAATTCATGTCAGTGTCACAGAATGTGCTGGCACATTGTATGAGTAGATGTTTGAAACTGCATCATAGAATAATAATTGATAATAATAATAAAAATAGTGAAGGAGGTTGTACTGATGTGATGATAGTTTCTTGGAATCAGATGAGCTGGAGATCGGGTTGCACTGACTTTTCAAACAGTTTTGTGATAGGTGGCAGTCTTAACTGAGTTGTCTGACTTCCTTCAGATAATGGGTGGTTCTAATACGTTTAGGAGCATGTGTAATATGTAATGTAGCACCAAACTGTGGTTATACTCTTTTCAGTTTAGGATTTGATTATCACTAGTGGACATGTGGCTTTTTTTTTTTAAAAAAAAAAAACATTTTTCCCCACATCTATAGTCCTCTAGTTTAGGGTGTATATGTGTATATATATATATATAAAACACAAAACAGCAACAAAAACAAAATAGATAATACCTTTTGAAAATGAAATGTTACGGAAAATCAGTGTGTATATTCACACTTGAATTCAATGATGTAAAACTGTACAACTTATATAGTCTGTAAAAGTCATTGTGGGTTCTGTGTGTTGAGAAGGTATGTTCAAATATTGTGGAATGGTTTGCTTCTGCTAGTGGATGAGCTAGAGTTAGGATGATGGGATTTAGTTGCCCTGGGGCAGAATCATATTATTTAATAATAACCAGCTGTTTTATAAATGGGTCTGCTGGGTCTCTGCCTCAAAACCAAAAGGAGATGGGGAAAGGAGGAAGAGAGAGAAGGAAGGGAAGGAGAGGGAGATAAGAGAGAAGAGGTAGAAGAGAGAATGTGAATAGAACGTCTTTTATAAAGAGCAGTGTTCCTTTGAGTGTTTTCTGTGTGCAGAAGTGTGTTTGACAAGAAGCACAGTCTAGAGGGCAGATTTTGTCGTTTAAGTTAATTGGGTAAGTACAGAAGAAAATTAACTTATCAATTTTTCCACTTTTAAGAATATGCATTTTAAATCCTGACACTAGAATTAGAATATCAGTTTATAAAATTCCAAGAAATTCCGAATAATATGGAATTCTTTAAATGAATGGAAAAAGAAAATGTATTAATAACTTTATTTTATAAATGCACTGTCTTATATATGGGCTGAATGCCAAGTTCTGATTTGCTATATAGAGACTTGGCAAAGATCTCAGTCTGATGAGTTACAAAGACCACTTGGAAAGTGACTTCCAAAAGTCACCTCTCTTCAACGATGGGACTTTTAATCAGTGTGTGTTGTAGTCCCCCTGTCATTCCCTCAGTTCTTGGTTGTACTTGCCAGAATTCTTGTGCTCATCCCTCTTCAGATTGCCGTAATTTAGAAAGAAATCGCAGCTTGGGAATGACCATCTTCCTGAGGCGCCTCACGCTACCGTTACTGTATTTGGATCTAGTGAAGCCCCTCTGAGCTAGGAGGGTGATGGGATTGGTGGTTTCTGCCCTAGCAAAGAAAGAGAAGGTACTTCGTAAAATTAGAGTGGGTGGTATCCTCATAAATTCAGCTCTGCTAATGCTTGGTGATTAGCTCTGTGGACCCCTCACTAGCGTGAGGAGGTGTCTCTTTGCTAACAGGGGCGTTTCCAAAGAAGTCCTCACTGAGGAGCCATTCCAGCGCTCCTATTGTGTGCAGCTTTGGCTCCTGCACCCCAGAACCCTCTTAGGAGAGCTACTGTACTTGGACTACACACTGCAAGGTATGTTGTGCACAGAGCAAGACGACAAGATGGACTCGTTTTAATTTTATTTATAAAGGAAATGTGTAAAGTATTTTAATGGGTTTGCACAAAGCACATGTGAATGTATTAATATTGGGATGTGTTTATTTGGATAATTATAAAAGTAGGTGTATTGCAAAGTATGTCTGTTCTTTATGTTCAGTGTACCAAATACTGTTTTAAAGTGTAACATCTATGCTGATGCTTCTATTGGAGAATTTGGAATTTGTCAACATGTAGATGGAAAATATTGGCAAGAGACCGAATCTTTTAAATGGCTTTTTTAAAAAAATAAAAACTGAGATAGGGCTTGTCAGTTAAACTAATCACAAACCAGGAGAAGACAGCTGTAAATTTTATTTCCTTCCAAATTTATAATAACTTCCAGCAAAGGAAAACTGTCAGTTCTATAGTTCCTGAAGAACAAATCTGATTTTTTTTTCTCTTAGGAATGGAACCAAAAAAAACCAAAAAAACTAGCAACATATCTTGAACAGTGTTACTGTGTTTTCCTATGTCTATATGCAAAAAATGAAAGTTATAAATTTTATGTTAGGAGAATAATGCTCATGTAGGTTAAAATATTACAAGTAAGTAATAAATTAATAATTTTAGATATGCGACTCACTGTGCTATTGCAGATAGTATATTTTGTGTCTTGATTGTCAGAAAAATAAGGTATTCTTCTTGACAGGGATAGTAGGATAGTAATAATTGGAGAAACAACTTGGCACCATCAAAATAGCTGAAATGTTAACCCAGTTCTTCTTAGCTAATACTTTAAGAAACATTCCAGAAAAATCAGGAAAGCACTTGAAAATCATCAGACCTTCTAGCCTTAGACAGCTGTCCATAAATTTGCGTTCAGAAAGGTGTGAAGGTTCGAGAGCTCCTGCCAGGGTGCTGTCCTCCAGTGATGAGAACAGACGCTGTCCATCTGTGCCATACTTGTAAGAGACTTCTACTTGAACTTGACTCTCAACTTGTTTTTTCTCCCATGAATGGGTGAGCGGATTTAACGTTTAAGATAAACTTTAATTTAGGCAGAAATTAAAGTTACTCCTCAGAGGTAAGATACACCTGTCAACTGAGAAATGAACCCCACTTTCAGAGTAATTTTTATGCTTCCTTAACTTTTTCTTGTCTAATATGGACAGAATATCATGATTTCTGTGGTTGGAACATGGAAGCAAAATTTCTCTTCAGTGACTACTTTTGTCCTAGGGATATACAATCTCTGAATGGGAAAATTCTGCTGTTACAAAATGTTTTATAAACTATATTGGTTTACTGAGTTGATTTCCCAATATGATTGTTTTAAGTGTTACTAATTTAAAAATTTACATATATAGCAGGATCTTTGATTCTTTACTAAAGATGAAGTACTTTTTACACTGTTTCTTATCCTGTGTTTTGATCATAATGTAATTTTCTGCATTCTTTTTCATTCCTGTGGTAGTAGATGGCATAGTATTTACATGGTATTGTAACTTAAGGGAAAATATCAACTCAAAACACATCACTTTAAAATTAAATTTAGTTTATACATCCTACATGTAAGGATTTAAAGCATACCTTTGAGTTAAAAATGTACTCTGAAGCAGAAAATATCTACTTAAATATATTTTCAAATTCAAATATTGTTTTACTAAAGATGTTTCTAAATAAGCTCAATTATTTGAATTATTTACAGTTACTGCTTCTGTCTTTTATGCTTTTCCACTAATTATGGAAGGTCATATTTTTTTCTTTATATGGATAGCATGCTCTAGGGTCTGTAATTTAGGAATTAAAAAATATTAGTAATTAAAACATACACCAACTCAAATTTATCTTTGTAATGAAGCCAAAAAAGATGATCAGATATCTATGATGCACTAGTGTTCTAAAACATCATAAAAATATCTTAATTGATATCACATTTTACATAATTTAAACAGTTGGAGAAATGTCAGCAAGACATATGTATGTTAAATGCACATGTATAACCGAGAAGTTATTTATTATAAATATGGACAGTGAATGATATATTCCTATTATTAAGTCACACAACATGAATGCATTTGTAAAATTAATGTTAAAATTATAGATGCATCAGTTCTTGGCATGCTGGTTTGATTTCAGTAAAGTTAGTCTAATCTTGGGTTTCATTTAAGTATGACGTTAGCAGTCAGGATAGCCATGACAGAGGTCTAATCTCTTTTTCTTCAAGGTAGAATCCACACCTTCAAATACAATAGTTTGGTGTCCCTATGCAGGAGTTTGAGAGATCAGAAGGAGAGGAATGGGAGCTTGTGCTACGAGATGCCATCAGTTGATTGCACTCACATCATCTGATCAAAGTAGCTTTTAAAGCTGTATTGTACTGCAGGTGGGAATTTTAACATATTAAGTTTGGTGGATTTTATATTTAGCTATCAGCAAAAGCTAATGTGAATTAACTTAAAACAAATCATTAATGTATCATGTATTTCATTTAAATATGATATCAGGTATGTGAATTGGTTGTATAATTACCACTTGAGCTTAGAAAAAGCTATATAATATAATTCACTTTGAAAATTTTAAATGTTGAAGAAAGCAAAGTATAAATAGTTCTCAGTCTTGGGAAAATGTTATTAATGTAAGCCTTCTAGGGGTTTTTTAATTATTTTTCTCTCTTAAAAAGGTTATACCTTCTAGGTATTTTTTTATCATTTAATTTTAAGTCTAGAACATAACCACTTGAGTTAGGACTAAATGTAAATTATGACTGCACATTATGCTTTTTTTTCGTCCCAGCAGAAAGTATCTCAAGATTTTCTGGGTGAGGTTCTGGTCCTTTTAGGATTAAGAATCATTGTTATAAATGGCTAATTTTGGTAGAAGAGTGTTACATAGTTTTTAAGTCCTCGTTATTACTTTTAAAAGAATAGCCCATCAGGAATAGGAAGCTTTGTGGATAAGCTGCCACTCTTTGATGAAGGATTATACACTCTCCCTTAAATCTGTGATCCCAGAATCTATTGTGCAATAGTTTTATCAAGTAGCACTAGAGTAGCTGGCCATGATTTCATTTCCTCTAAAAAGTTAATTGGTTCCTTTCCTAAATCTAATACTTATGTAGAATTTTAGTTTAGAAGTATGAATAGATTGCGCTCTGGAAATCCTGCCATTAATATTTTGTCTGAAGATCACAAAGCCCGAAAAGTTTTGAAGGGCGCCTCTCCACTCCCTCCACATGACCAGCGCGTTGATTTTTGTGGAGTGCCGAGTCATTTCAGTAGCACGTGTATCAGTACCATCTGCCGAGCTGATGACCTGGAAGTTCTCTGTACGCTTTCCCCTTATTAGTAATACTGAAAGCAACTTGAGAAAGAAAACAGTGACATATAAAAATGAAGCCATTGAATCTACCAGTGTGAGGGTTAATTTCCCATGGACACGTACGTAAGATAGCATATTTAATTTTCTAGGAACATGTTCGTAAAATAGTGAGCATGCTTCCTTATTTTTAAAGGAAGTGAGAATGTGATATGTGAGCATATTCCCACTTAGAATGAACAATCTCTTGCAAAGAGTGTTTGCTACAAATGTCATGTTCTAATTAGACCCTTTTTGGTCAAAGAAATATATGAAAAATTAAATGGCCAGACTGTGCTTATAATTGTGTCAGTTTTCATTTAGACAGTGTCAGTGAAATAGAAGATAATTAAAAACTGAAAAAAGTCGGTTGAGACATTTTAGTTGTAAAACACAAGTAATGCTGCATAAGAAAGAATAATTTATTATGGATAATTAATTTATCTTAATAGATGGCTCCTATTAGTCTACCAGCTTCTAGAAGTTTAAAAACAGCAGTAAAGTTTCTTGTAAAAATTGCAAAGTGAGGAAGTACAGTAAATTTTCATTACAGTTTAAGTATTTCTGATATTTCTATGCTTTTTGAAGCATATTATCAACTTTAAAAGATTTTCTTCAGAATGATCATATTTCTGTTCTGAGTTATGTTTTTAAATTTATATAAATTTAAAAATTGTTTTCTGTTCTTAAATTGAAAGTATTTATATTAAGAAAACTATTTTAAAAGATACAATCACTGATAATGATTAATTCAAAGACTAATAAAGGATTGTGTACTGTGATAACTGGTATAAATAGGTTAAAAAAATAAACACTGTGACCTAGAAACTAGGTAGATTTAACTAAAATTCAATTCTTTTGCGATTTTTTTAAAAGAAAATGAATTTAATTAAAACTTTCAGTATTTTAGGTAAATGATGTCCAGATTTCCAGGCTATTGCTAGTAGAACACACATGTTGATACATAACTTTATATGATTGTCTGATTGAAACACATTATTTATGCAGTGACTGTTTACAGTTCTTAGAATATTTGTGTTTTAATTTAGTGTTTAGAAGGAATACAGATTAAGGATTTTGAAGAGCAGGGTTTCCTTCCGTCTTTCATCAGCTCTGTAGCTGAACCCTTACAATCCCTTTCTTCATTATGCTAAGCCACTATCAGATTCTAATCTTTGCTGTTTCCACAGCTGTTTGAGAATTTTTTTTGTTTTTGCAGATGTAATTATATGTGTTTTGTGCAACTCGCTTTCTATCAATGTTGAAGGAAGGTTAAAAAGGAGAGCAGATCTGTGTTGTGTGTTGATCCACAGACAAATCTATTAGTTGTAAAAATGTTATGCCAGTGGTTATTAGGAAGAATTGCAAGTATTAAAACACAGAAATCTGTCTTACTTGATGTTAAGCAAAAAAAAAAAAAAAAAAAAAAAAAAAAAAAAAAAAAAAAAAAACCTCACAAATATTTAATAATTTTTCTAAGGCAAGTTCATTTTTATGCAGCTGAGAATCAGTGAATCAAGTGGTTACCCTAGGTCATTTTCATAAATGTTATCAAACCTTAAACTCTAAACAAAATATAATTTTCCACTTTTTACAAAGCTATTAAAATGTTATATTCTGGCAAGACACTTCCATTTAATTTGATGGGCCAAGTTGGAGAATGATTGCTGTCACACAGACACCCACATGTATGGTGGTTTAACTTTGTAGACATTAGAGAAAGTGCTTTTTAGAGAAAATTCTGCACACTTACTTGCATTATTATTTACACAACAAAATGGTCACAAGTAAAGATGTTTTGAGATTAGAGGAGTGTAGAAAATGATCAAGTTCAGTACTTACTATTTTTAGTTGTCAGAAGCACAATGTGTAAACATATTTTTGTTTTCTTTGTCTTTTTTTTTGGGGGGGGAGGGTTTCTAGAGAATATCTGTTGCTGATGAAAATTCTTGGGAGTATACGGAGGGCAGGCTGAGGGGTGGGAGGAATCGGGCTGTTTTGAAAAAGGAAGACCCGTCATGGTCCTTCATTTTTCTAGTACTTCTCATGGGAACATAATGGCAATGGGAAAATGCATCCAAAATGTAAGGCCAGGTAGGAAAAACAATGGCTTTGGGGAAACTTTTGAAAATTGTTCAGGGTGAGAAACATACTGTGAGTCAAAGCTTGAATTATTTACCTTTTATATTTACTATATTAGAAATTAATGAACCCCTGCCAATGAACTTATAAAATATGAGACTGTATAAATATAGTAAGACTCTACCCTGATTTGAACATGCAGCTTTAATGTTTGCCTTATTTATTTCTGCAGCCATTTTTCCTCTCCCTGTACATTTAAATCAAACCCCGTGTGCTTTGTTAGCGCTCATGTGTCCAAGCAGCTGCATCCTGGGGAAGATTAGGAGATAGAAGACATGAACTCAGACCCCTAGGAAGTTTTCATTTGGAGTTGAGGCTCAATGTAAAGACATAACAGTCATTAAGGTTATTAAGAAAGGAGAGAGAATGGAAGAATTACTACTTTGATCAGATCTCACTCTCATGGCTTATGGATTTTGGAAGTGCCAGAGAATGGATGCAGCGGGTGATGCTGAAACTAATGCTTCCAGCATACCCTTCCTGAAACATACAGACTTTAGCAGTGCCTTGAACCACCGTGAGACTTCGAGAAGGTCCCGAGGCACTGACCGCACAGGACAGCCATGCTGCTGTGGAACAGCATAGCGAGTGGCGGGAATTGGAGCACAGTCTTTAACCTGCCTTCCCCACCCACCCGTGGCCGTGAACACCCCACAGAATGGTGTGTTGGAAGCCAAAGACCTGGGAAAGCAAAGACTTACCATTTTGCCTCCTTTCCTGTAGAATCATGCAGCAAAATGTGCCGCACTTGCCCACAGCCCCTGTGAAAGCAGAGACCCTTCTGCCCTCGGCCCCAGCTGCTAGCACAGTGCCTGGCCCTGAGGAGTCCATCCGTAAATGATTGATGTGGGAGTGAAATCTTCCCTCACTCTACATCAGTATCAGAGCTCCTCTCCATAAAAGGGTCTGTGGCCTCTAGATTTGGGTCAACACCTGGCACTGCTCAAGTTGTAGAAGTGTGGTTCACCTGATAGATGTACAGGCTGTGTACCTCTTACCTGGAATGCTTGAGACCAGAGGTATTTCTGAATTTGGAGCTTCACAGAGTTTGGTGTATAAGCATAGACTTCTCCAATTGAGCGGCAAGGCCAGAGCCAGGAGCCAGTTACTTAGTCCAGGGAAGCAGGCACTCACTCACTTGAGCTGTTTCCTGCTACCTCCCAGAGTGCACATTAGCAGGAAGCTGGAATCGAGAGTGGAGCAGGGACTCAAACCCCGGCACTCCAATATGGAATGTGGACATCCCAAGCAGCATCTTAGCCACTAAGCTGAACCCTGCCCCTTAAGTTGTTTGATAGTCATGTCAATGGTCAAAAAGGTTCTGATTTCAGAGCATTTCAGATGTAGGATTTGTTGGGTTAGGTTTGCTCAGCCTGTATGTAGTTCCAACCAAGAACTGGCAATGTTTAGACGAGGACAGAGGATATGGCTGTATACTGTGGATCTCTGCAGAAAGACAGGGGTTTGACCAGAAAAGGTAGAGGGACTCCCAGGGAGGGAAACAGTGAGCAACAAAGAGCTCAACAGTGTGAATCTTAATTCATGGACAGTTCCTAATGCTAGCAGGTGTCCTTGATGAATGAGATGGGATATATGTGTATTGAATCTTCACATCTATAGATACACGTGTTTTCATATTTCTTGGAATATATAGTTTATTTTGTCTTTGATTTGTCCTTTATCGAAAAGAAAAACTTTGGTATAGAGAAATAGGTCTTTACTGTTAGGAAACAACAGAGCAAGTTTGATGATAAAATGGTGTTGACAGTGTCTCAGCATCTGAGAGATGGAGGGAGTGGTGGGGTCTGTGCACTCAGGGGCGCATGCTTCATCCAGCAGGAGCCAGCACATGGCACCTCGACGAGTTGTTGCCATGGGAGGGTAAAACCTAATGGTGCCAGATTGTGAGATTTTTTTTTTGAGAAATGCCAGAATATGAATTATGTGAAATCTCTAGATTTTAAAATGTTGGCTCATTGCAAAAAAACACACAACACACAAAACACACAGATAAAACAAAACACGTCGGCAGCCTGGGTTTGGCAGTTGGGCCACCAGTTTGCAACCTGTGATAGAGATGCAGAGATCTGCATTATGTATTTGGGAGACTGTGGATGAGCAGTAGGACTGGAGCAGAGAGGATCCCCCATGGAGAAATCTGTGATGAGCTTGGATAGAGAGCGTGGGTCCAGATTGTGGATTATCTTAAATGTCATCCTCCTCTACCCATTTTGGAGAAGAAAATGTTTTCAGTTTGCAGTACACTTTTTCTTGCTTTAAAACAGAAACCCAGGCTGCCAGCAAGCCTTCTGTAAGCATTATTCTTGCCAAGGCATTAAAGGGTTAAGTGACAGTAGCTGTTAAGGCCTTTCCTTTTGCCCTGTCATCTAACTGCTTTGGGTCTCTCCCTCCTTATCTCCTCCTCCTGTCCCCCAGGGACTGAGTACTAGGCTCTTGACACCCTTAATACACCTATCATTTTGGGGGAACTCCAACAGCAAGCTATAACTAAAATATGTATTTTGCTAGTGCTAGATTGGTGCCTGAATCCAAATAATCGATTCTTCCAGACAGAAAAACTCAAATATGACATACTAAGTCATAACCTTTACACTAATTGCATGCAAAGAACAATAAAATCCCACTGGTATAACTGGTTTCCATTATTTTGTGGTAGCCCAGTTGGCCACTGGACCTAGAGAAATCCATGACATTTTTGTCATTTTCCTGCTGTGTGACCCTTGGTTAAAGACACTTCATCTCTGAGCCTCATTTCTTCTGAATTATGGGATTGGTTACAACCTGTGGACGTGATGTGGGACACCTGGCATGCTGTAGATATACTGGTGGTGGTGATGGCAGTGGTGACCTTGGTCATTGTGAGTAGCATCCTTTAGTAATGTTGTGCTTACCAGTGTAGTTCTCTGTGTATTTTGGAGACTGAAATTCAGGTCCCATAGTGTACCCTGTGGTTAGGTTAACCTCCATAAAGTTACTGTGCTGATGTGCTTATTTGGGCTGTTGCAAAGATAAAATGAGCTAATGCTTGTTGGGACCTTAACATGGGGGCTGAGGTGTGTGGTGAATGCCTGATTGATCATGTGTGTGAGCACAGGTGCATGTGTGTAGGAATGGTGACACCTGCCTTCCAGTGGTGAGACTTCTGGTTATGCTAGCTCTCTAATTTAGGTAAAAGTTGTCATGGAGCTTCTGTTGTTTACTAGGTTATCACCTAGAAACTTACTTTTAATTAGAGAATTTTAAGAGCTATTTTTTAAAGATTTATTTTCAAAGAGTTACAGAGGGAGAGACAGAGAGAGATCGATCCATCTTCTATCCACTGCTTTACTCCCCAGATGGCCACATCTGCCAGCAGTGGGGCAGGTCAAAGTCAGGAGCCAGGATCTTCTTCCAGGTCTCCCACATGGGTGCAGGGGCCCAAACACCTGGGCCGCCTTTCTCTGTTTTCTCCGGGCCATCAACAGGGAGCTGGGTTGGAAGTGGAGCAGCCGGAACATGAACTGGCACCCATGTGGGATGCTGGCATCAAAGGCTGTGGCTTCACTCACTATATCACAATGCTGGCCCCTTAAGAAAATTCTTTAACATTATTTTCATTTTAATGAGAGAAACAGAAAAAGAACAAGACAGAAAATCTCTCATCTTCTGATTGACTACCCAAATGCCTGCAACAGCTGGCGTTGGGCCAAGGTATAGCCCAAGCCCAGATTTTAAGTCAGATCTCCTGTGTGGGTAGTAGGGACCCAAGTACTTGAGCCACCATCTTCTACCTTCCAGATGTGCATGAATGGGAAACTGTAATCGGAAGGGGAACCAGGACGTAAACCAGGACTCAAGGTGCTGTTGAGTCTCGCAAGTGGCACCTTACTGGCCATGCCAGATGGCTGTCCTGAATGAGTAATTCTTAACGACACTGATTCCTTGACTTGCCGAGTTATAGCCATTGGAAGCGGCCAGTTCAAGGGGAGCAGGAGTGGAGGTGCCTTGTTGTAGCCTGGCTGTGGAGGGCCAGGCCCGTGGCAGTGTGGCTGTGATGTCTGAGCCAGGAGGCAGCGTAGGCAGGAGCACTCATTAGAGTAACGAGCACGCATGATGAATGTCCAGAGTCCCAGAGGAAGAGAAGAGTGGATGTGTGGGAGGCTTTTTGCAAACAGTTATATGGGAAAGAAGGAACAACTTTTGATGTTTCAAAGGACATAAAATTTGTCTCTAAAATTAACCTAGAAATATCTTGAGATGGCTGATAAACTGGAATATTTGATGGAAAAAAATCTGTCTTGATGGTGTCAGCGCCTTTATATTCTTATTACTTTGTTTAAAAAGTGAAACAAATGGACACTTTCCACTCAGTCCTTTTGGAAGGACCTAAGTAGAAACCACTTCATTTGTAATATTTAGGGATTTCAAGAAAATTTTTATGGCTATTTTGTGCCCAATTTTGTGATGGAAATATAATTTTTTTTTTACTTTTTTTTTTTTTGACAGGCAGATTTAGACAGAGAAACAGAGAGAAAGGTCTTCCTTTCTGTTGGTTCACCCCCCAAATGGCCGCTACAGCGGGCATGCTGCACCGATCCGAAGCCAGGAGCCAGGTGCTTCCTCCTGGTCTCCCATGCTGGTGCAGAGCCCAAGCACTTGGGCCATCCTCCACTGACCTCCCGGGCCACAGCAGAGAGCTAGACTGGAAGAGGAACAACCAGGACAGAATCCGGCGCCCCAACCAGGACTAGAACCCGGGGTGCCGACACTGCAAGCAGAGGATTAGCCAAGTGAGCCGTGGCGCCGGCCGATGGAAATACAATTCTAAGGCAAACTTGTATATAGTAAGAAATGTTCCTGTTTCATTAATGGGGCTACTTAGCATTTGGATATTCTTATTCTTTTAAAAGTTTATGGTGTAAGCAAGATATCCAGTAGCATATACATTAGCTCAGTAGATTTCTTAATGTTTTGCTGAAAAGCAAATTTGAAACATATCAAATGTGAGTTGGTTTGAATGAGAGATGCTCTCTTGTGTTTTTCAACTCCAATATCTTAGTAATTTATCCTTCACTAAATATCTGTTCGGAGTCCAGCATTGCCTTAGGCTCTTTAACAGAGGGGTGCAAAAATAAAAGAAGATGTATATACCAGAAGCTCCAAATAGAGAGCAGTGCTAACAGTGTGGAGCTAGAGTTACATCTGAAGATGGGTGACATAAGCTGTCCATGCCATGGAAACTCCAGGGGGAGAGGGAACCATGCAGAGTGGGATGACTTTGTCACCTGCACCCAGCACCCTGGGACAGTATTTTTGGGCGCTGTCTTGGTCTGTTCTGCTTCTGTAAGAAGACACCTGAGACTGAGTCACTTACACACAATGTAAATCTATTTCTCGCAGTTACAGAGGCTGGAGATCGAGGCTTCAGCAGGTTTGGGGTGTGGTGAGGGTGTGGTCTCTATTTCCAGAATGCTGCCTTGGATGTTGCAGCCTCCAGAGGAGAATGTACGGAGCTTCCCTGTGTGATAGAAGGCATGCAAGCCCCCAGAGCATCGAGCTAGTTCCTTCCAGCCCTTTTGCAAGGCACGAATACCATGCACAAGGGCAAAGTCTTGACGGCCTCAACACCTGCTAAAGGATTCACCTCTTACTGCTGTTGCACTGGGGATTCAGTTTCACTGTGTTTTCTGGAGGGACGCAGCATGCAAACCACAGCAGTCACTTTTCTCCCAGGCTTAGGAGCAGTGCTGCCTGCCCTCTGTCCTGTATTTGCTTCATCATCCTCTTTGGTCACATGGTCTTGATGCTTAAGAGCCATCTGCCAGACAGGCCATTGCTCACCATTCGGGTCTGATCAGCCATCTGAGCCTGCTGTTTCTCACTTTGCCCAGATTCTGTACCCACCCCACCTTTTCATCCTCACTGCCAGTTTCTTCATTTAAGCTCTCATCATCCCTCATCTTGATTACTGCAGAATGTCTTGGAACTGGGCTTCCTGCCACCCGTCTTTAGTCTTTGCAATCCATTTTTCTAGGTTGTCCCTAGAGAGTACTTTTCCTAATATCCTGATCTGATCGTGTCATCCTCCTCCTGGACTCGCAGTGACTCCCTTAATAGGATGAAGCCCAACCTCTTTAGCTTGGTGCTCAAGGTGTGTACCTTATGCTCTAGCCCCACCCTTTTAACCAGCTCCCAGTGGTCTCATGCATGGCAAGCTTCACCCAGTTGGCTTTACTTGCTGTTTCCCAGGCACAGGATGAGTCCTTCTACTTCTGTGTCAGGTTAAACATTCGCTGCGAAATTGTTCTTGACTCTCTCAGTGACATTACTTTTCATGTCTGTCTGTCTGTTTTCAAACAGCTTTAATCTGTTAACATCAACCTCATTCCATGCTATTTTTTAGTTTATTAGAATTAAAGGGTTTTGAGGTGGGTATCTGGTTGGATCACCTGTTGTGGGAGTGCCTGGTTCAAGTTGCAGCTACTCTGCTTCCGATCTTGCTCTCTGCTAATGTGCCTGGGCCGGCAGTCAATGATGCGTCAAGTACCTGAATCCTTGTCCCCCAGATGGAATTCTCTGCTCCTGGTTTCCACCTGGCCCAGCCTTGGCTGTTGCAGGCATTTGGGGAGTGAATCAGTTGATGGAAGATCTTTGTCTCTCTTTCAAATAGGAATAAGAATGAGAATGAAAGAAGAGGAGAGGAGAGTTAAAGTGTCTTAACAGTAGAAAGGAATTTAGAAATCATACAGGTGAGAAGCCTCTCATTTGCCAATGATGTAAAACTGAGGCTTGGAAACATCTGTAGCTTTCCCCAGTTTCTACTTTTCAGTTGTCCTTGCATTTTAATGCAGTAGCATTCCCCAAGAAGAGCTGGATTCTCTTTGCTCTGTGACGGCACTCACACCTCGCGTCCTGCATCTCAGCAAGTGGTGCTCCGGTTCCTCAGTGTCTCGTCTGCTTGGTCTGCAGATGCTGCAGGTCCTCGGGAAGGAGCCCTGGGACTCTCGACCCACTTTCCCGACTCAGGGGTGTCATCATTTCCCACGGCTTCAACATTGATTCATGGGCAGTTTGCACCCAGATCTCTCAGAATCATTCAAGTGTACTTCTTTTGTTTCTACCTCAGCTGTTCTAGTCCAGGCTTCTGGGAGCTGCAGCGGCTTCCCGGTTGGTTCACTGGTATTCTGTGTGGATATTCCTTGGCGTCAGTGTCCACGTCTCCAACAGAGAGTTCTCTGAAGAACGCAAAGACAATCATCACATTCCTTATTGAACAATATGTAACACAAACCGCCATATTGCTCCTTTCTTTCCTACTTAGTCATGGCACCCATAAAGTGAGGGGCCTTGTTAGCGTTTGTTCTTTGTTCATCTAGTCACATGACAAAGAAGTTCATGCTTCCTCCTTTATAAACACGTTTTACTGGAATGAGCAAGTAAGTGAAAGATCTGGAATTCTAAAAAGACCTCAAGTCTCTGTATTTTTTTTTTCCTGAAAGATTTTAATCTTTTAGGTAAGGGCTGTACCATTCTGTTATTGAGTATTTTATTTTTCTAGTTTTGGGAATGAGATATTCCTGTGTAACCCTTGTCTATTCAGTGCTTCTCAGCAGTGGCCACACCTCAGAATCACTTAGGGAGCTCTAACAACAAAACAAAACAAACAAAAGCAAACAAAACCAGGGTTTCACCCCAGGCTAGTTAACTCTGAATCGCTGAGGGGGTAGGATCTGGTCCTAATCGGTGACTTAAGAGCCTCCCAGGTGCTTGTAAGGCACAGTCAGGGTTTAGAAACCACTGCTTTAAGTTGAATCCTCCTTCATGGCCATGTCAAGTAGTGTCTCCAGGGAAACTCAGAGATCCCTCATTTTTTTCTTTGGACTTAGTAGCATGTAGTGAAGCGATTATACGATCAATACTTATTTCGTTATTCCAGCTGCGTGGTAAGAGCCATTAGGGCTGAGATTATGCATTATATTTAGGAAGTCGCTGAGAACCAGAAAGTTACTTTATGATTTCCTCGTAATTGACAAATGGCCACTTGTCACTTTGCAAAGACTTGGGGTTGATGAGCAAGATCAGTTTTTATCCATGGACTCTGGATTTTTGATCACCCGTATGGCTTAACTTCCCGGAAAATTGTTCTTATCTGTTCCATCTTATTCTTGACCTGCTGGTGAGCTGTCTCGAGGTACATGATCAACTGAAGCCAGCAGTCTTCAACTGGGAGGAGCAAGCTAAGCAAGTGTCTCCACATAGCGCTTAGAAAAATCACCTTTGCATCAGAATCTCTGGGACTTTTTGGAACTATTTGTATAGCTGCCATGGGAGCCTTAAGTTGTTCTGGTGTGGCATGCAGCAAATTGAGTAGAAACCTAAAATGCGTACTAATTCCTCTTTAACTTTTCTTCGGGGTGTGGGGGTGAGGCAGATTTAGGTACAAAAGCAGTTTAAGTGTATGCATACTTCTATGGGCCAAGGTTACTCAAGTGTCCCATTGGTGAAGACCACAAATTTAGTATGCTTGTTTGGAAGCATATTTTCCCTTGTGCAGAGTCAAGTATCAGGTTTTAAAATTGTTTCTTTAGGCATGGTCGCAACTTTCATTGTGAAACTAAAAGGGCAGGTAATTTCACAGCAACTTTTCCTGAAGTCTTTCCTATGGCTTCCACCTTGAGGATACAAGGAAACCCAGAGGGAAGCCTGGTGTGAATGGAGGCCCCGTGCCTCTGCCTTTAGACAGAAGCTTGGCACCCTCGAATCCTGCCATCTGGCCCAGAGGAATCTGGAAATGTCCTTTTCAGTGGCATCATTGATTGGAGTCAATTTCGGCATCATTTTTTGCAGCTGCTGGGAATCTTTGTGGCAGTCCACCCCAAACCACAAAACATTAAGCAAAAATGCCCATAGTATGGAAGTGATATTTTGAGTAATTTTGTGATAGATTTTGTTTCTAACTGAATTCATGCTGCCTGCTGCCTTTTGAAAAAAAAAAAAAAAAATCCAGATGTTGACTTGTCCTTGTTAGGAAACTAGTTTAACAATCCTAAGACTTGTCTTTATCATGAAGGTAAAAAGAAAAAGCAGCTATGTTTAGAACTTTAGCTCAGTTTGTTTTGTGTGTGATTTTCTGTGTTAGATTTAAAATGGGATTATTGAAGTAAGCTCCCTATCAAATGTAGCTAATCAGATGTGGGTTTTGGTGAGCTGTACAGTTAACTCGGGTCCTGAGCAGCCCAGCAGACTTCAAGTTCAGTGTTTATGTAAAGCCACGAAGATAACATCTTACCATGTGATGTTTGCTGGGGCTTGAGCTGGCTGACTACAATGGCTGGCATTTTCACTGTTCTCACACTTACAAAAATAAAATCAGAAAGCATGAGAGGATACGGAAAGACATCTGGTAGTACAAAATGAAGACATTTATCAAAAGGGATGCCTTTTTCCCTTTTACAAACTACAAAAGTTTGTTTCATCCCATCATGCTTAAAAGTATAAATTTCAGGGAGTAGGCTTTCAGTCTAGTGGTTCAGATGTGAGGTAAGAGACCCACATCCTTCATTAGAGTATCTGGGCTTGATACCTAGCTCTGGTTCTGTACTCTAGCCTCTTATAATATGGTCCTGGGAGGCAGCAATGATGGCTCAAGTAATTGGGTCCATATGAGAGACCTGGATTGACTTACTGGTTCCTGGTTTTGTCCCTGGCCCAGTCCTGGATATTGTAGGCATTTGAGGAGTGAACCTGCAGATTGGCTCTCTCTCTCTCGCTCTCTCTGCATTTCAAATTAAAAAAGAAGAAACCAAACCTGTCATGCTATCCTGCCTCTTAACAAAGAAAATTCCTCTAAAAAATGTTTGTTTATGTATTTGCAAGGCAAGGTCATGGGGAGCTCAGGGAGGTGGGGGAGAGATCGACCTCCATCTGCTGATTTACTCCCCAGAATGGCTCAGCAGCCTGAGCTGGGCCAGGCTGAAACTAGGAGCCAGGAACTCCACCTGGATCTCCCACGTGGTGGCAGGGATTCAAATACTTGAGCCATCATTTGCTGTCTCCCAGGTGCATTAGCAAGGCACTGGATTGGAAGTAGAGTAGCTGGGACTCCAAGTGGCAGCTTAACCTGCCATGTCACAACACTCACCCAAAGAAAATTCTTTAAAAAATAGTGTAAAACTCTTAGAATTAGTAAAGTGTTGAATGCATAACAAAAAATTGAAATAAGTGTTTCTTGTATTGAAGTAATTTTATTTTTGTGTTTGACCTTAGTATATTGATTATGCTAATTTAGAATGAAAATGTGTAATTAGACTCAGGAGCCATATTGCAGTGGGAGAATTTAAGAATGAGAGTGACTTAACTGAGGACAAAGAGTTCTGGGGCAGGCATTTAATATTGCGATTAAGATGTCTTTGGGACACATCCTATATTGGAGTGCCTGAGTTTGAGTCTTGTTTCCAATTCTGATTCCAGCTTCCTGCTACCATGCACCCTGGGGGGCAGCAGGTGATGGCTCAAGTACTTAAGTTATTGCCATCCACGTGGGAGACTTGTGTTGAGTTCCCAACTTCTAGCTTCAGCCTAGCCCAGCCCTTTGTGTTGCAGGCATTTGGAGAGTGTAACAAAGGATGGGAGTGCATGCTCTCTGTGTCTCTAACCTTCAAATAAAATAAATAGGTAAACAAACATTTTTTAATTTTTATTTTTTTAAGTTTTATTTATTTTATTTGAAAGGCAGAGTTAGAGAGTGAGTCAGAGGGAGGGAGATCTTCCATCTACTGGTTCACTCCCCAAATGGCCATGATGACTGGAGCTGGGCCAATTGGATGCTAGGAGCCAGGTGCTTCTTCCAGGTCTCCCAAGTAGGTACAGGGATCCAACTTGGGCCATCCTCTGCTGCTTCCCTAGATGTATTAGCAGGGAGCTGGATCAGAAGTAGAGCAGCCAGGACTTAAACTGGCACAACGCAGGCTACAGCTTAATCCCTTAAACCACAATGCCAGCCCCAGCCCTGTAAATAAATATTTTAAAGACAAATTCTTGTGCAGATCTGTCTTTCAAAGGGATCATGTTTCCTTTGTAGAACTATAACTGTGATACAGAATATTAGTCACTGCATTGAATTTGGATACTACTGTAATGATATTTAATGTAAGGTTGAATATCTGTTTATGCTCTTATATCTATTTGTTAGAATGAGGTGAGTTACATATAATTATAAACTGAAGGGACTAGACCCAAAAGCAATGGATGGAATTAATTTTATCACCTTTGGTTCTCTTTGTTATGAACAGATTGTTATGACTTGCCAAAGAAAAGATGTTATCTTTGGAAAAGCACTAAGCCTTTAAAATGTTTAAAATTTTTAAAATGTAACTTTAAATGTAACATGAATTATAGGTCTGAAAAATTGTTATAATTTTCAAACTTTGTGTTGGAATTTCCTTAAGATGATTTCTCTTTTAGTCCTGATCACTTTCACATTTTTGTTTTTTTTTTCACTTTTGTTGGTGTTTATTATTTTTATATTGTGAAAAATACATCTTCTGTAATTATTATATGTGCTCAGTTTTTCAGCACATTTGTTTATATGTATATTGACAGGCTTAAAAACACATAGTCCAAAGTGTTTGATATTTTAACGTCATAAATACATACCAAAAAATGTGTATGTGTGTGTGTGTGCATTATGATATGTGGTTGTGATACATATGTCTAAAGATGCACAAATGCATGTACACACACATTTCTGTTGATGAATTATCTCCAAAGATCTGTACACTTGACTGCTATTAATCAATGGTTCTTGAAAATTAATGAGATTAATTCATAAATCAAATAATCTTGAAAGCCTACAGCCTGGCTAGTGAGATTAGTTAATTCTCTTCCCTTAGATACATTAACTGAGTACAAAATTTGGGATATAGCATTTCAGAAGATCCTGCTGTTTCTACTGTCAGTTTTAACATTATTGTAATGATACATTTAAACTGTAATGGAAGAGACAGCAGGATTTGCCCAAAAATTCAAGTCAAAATGTGCACCAGGAAAAAAAAAAAAAGTCTCTTGAGATGGGTTGAATTCTTCTGAAGAGAAAAATATATAATTTACTAGTGCCTAAAATATTAATGAAGATATATGTGAGGGGCTTTTTAGAGGATAATTTATCTTATATTTATTATCAGAAAGTGCTGTGCATTTGAAATCCTCCTTTTGCTGCACTCAAACAGAATTTCCACTAGTAATGAAAAATGTGATTCCTGCCCATTTTGTTTCCCAAATATGTAGAGCGAGGTATCTCTGCTGGAGCAATAACTTCCAGTGTAATTTACACTGGCATTTGTTAACAGCAAACCACCTCTCCATTGGGGGTTAAGAATATTTAATCCTTTAAAGCCAACATATATAACATGTAGCTATGTCAGCTACAGCTGTTTCTAAACATCAGTAACAAAATTATAGACAGGTTTTGAAGCTTCTGTGGTGGGAATGAATACATCTGAGGATTCAACTTGCTGACAGTGTTTATGTAATTTAATCTTACCATCTGGTAGAAAGTAAACATTTTTTATAAAATTAAAGTTTATAAAGTGAATCACTTACACTTTCCAATTGTTGCAAATGACAAATTTAACGGCAATTTCATTGAAGAATAAAAGGAATTTCTTCCACTGTTTCCACTTGAAAACTGGGTGGCAATTGCTGCTGCTTAATCTGCGTTGGTTCCCTCTACAGCAAACGACTCGACACTTTCAGCTAGGGATACTGCATTGCATGCTTCTTGCATTCCTGTGTGATAACATGCATGTTTTTATTATTTCATTTTTACACAAAAGATAAAGACTCTGCGGTGTTGTATGTCAAGAATCTTAGAATAAGTGATGTCAAATAAAACACACACCTGAACTTAAATGAATCCTTTATTGCACTCCATATTTTTTTCTGATAACATCATAGTCTTTATATACTGTACAGTTAGCGATTGTGTGAATTATTGTGGCATAATCCATTGTGTTCACCTCTGCAAATAACACCTTTTCCCATCTTTAGAAGTTGGCAAATTAGCAGAATTGTGAAATTGCCAAATTGATCTACAAACCCTGCCAAGTTAAAACTTTATAAATGTGACCTAAACATTTTACTTGAAATGGATATACAGGCTGAAGGGCTCTTGTGTTTATAGTTGTACTCTGTATTAAATTGAAAGTCTATGCTCTGTGTTGATGTAATAAAATTTAATTAGTTGTGAGTCAGGTTTTGGTTTAGTGGTGATTAGTTTAGAGTATAATTATTACATCTGGTGGCAGTTTAAAATCCACAAGCATTTTGATCATTTTCTAAGTACTGGGGGGAAAAAGGAAAAGAAAGCCTCGGTCAGACTTTGACAGAAACAGCAATAAAAAAAATCCCATTGGCTAATTTCTGATTTCATTTGACAAATCATGGAAAATTTACAGCAGCAAATTAAAATATAAATCATGATATGTCTGTGTATTGTTGATCTGGTATAAGTACTTAAAATATTTTGCAATGGTTTTTCTTTATTAAAGCAATCTAATGAGGCTTTAGATACTTCTTGTTACTCTCATAAAAACTATTATGAAATGATCATTGGGGTCAATATGTGCTTTCCAAATCAAGGAGAGTTTATTAATGAGCTTGAAAATTACCTTTAATTCATTGAATTCTGACCATTTAAGAAAATATTAGCATGTAAGTATTGGATGCCTCCAACAGGATGAGAGGTAACTTTTGGCTAACAAAGCAGTTACACAAAAGTATTCTAAGTAAATCGTTAAACTTTTAAATTAGTGAATTTAATAACTAAAACGTATAGTGTCTCTCTGAGATAGACACTGTAACTAGCCTATCTGAGTCCAAGGCTGCTCTGGAGAGAGTAATGTTGACGTTCAGCATTTTCCTGCTGCTTTCAATCTCTGTAACAGGAATCTATTTTTTTTCCCCTTGTGTGAGCCAAATGCTGTCTCATTTCTACTTTTAAAAAAGTATGTTTAGCAGGGTTTTTATTTTCCCAAAATTTATTGTTACTTCTAACTTAAAAGTTATAGCCTGGATAGATGGGCAGTAATCCACAACACTGTTCAGCACCAAGGGTGTTTTCTGCAGCAAGGCTTGTGTTTCTCATCATTGGGCTGTTGGACTTCGTGGCATTTAGACAAAAACCAAAAAGTTGATCAGTAGTGTGTGTTGTAAATGGTGAAACCTTAGTCAAAGTGAGTAAGTGATGTCACAAGGCCATTAAATAGCTTAAAGGGAATTTTCATAGCTTAATAACGCAATTTTATAAGCTAAGCTTTGGTTTACTACAAATATATAGAGAATATTTAAATTTTTATTTCTTTGATAATATTTTTCCCTTCTTTATTTGACTTTATTAGTAAAGGGTCTGTTTTGACTTCAAAGGAGGTCTTATGTTATGATCATTTCCATTTGGCAAGGAGAAAGAAGTGATTTGAAATAAAATATTCATGAGCTGACATAATTAAAAATATTAACCAAGACATCTAAATTGGCTTTTACAATATACTGTTATAAATATTTATTTAGGTCTTTGTGAAAAGTCTGTTGTATACATGTCTTACATAGCATATAGCATCCAGTTTTAATACATTTGTAATTGTTAGTACATGTTAATCTGGCATCAGTGTTGAGGATTCTAGAAGTGTGCACTGTAAGCCCAGTGGGTACATAGGACTGGACTGGGGGTGGGGTAGGATGGAGAGATGGCTAAGAGGGAAATGCTCAGGAGTCTTCCAAGTGAGACGAGACGTGCCCATTGAGGTTAGCAATACGACGTACACAACGTGTAATTAGGCATCAAATGAGATATTTAATATGAGATGAGATTGGTTTGTTGCTTTAGGTTATTTCTGAGTAGAGTTACCATACGTTCTTAGTTTGGCATTCAATCTTAAAAAAAAAAATTTGAGTTCATCAGTATCCTGGCTGTGCTAAGACTTTTATTCATCAAATGAACAAGATAGTGCTTAAAAAATCAGTTAACAGTTTTTGAAAAATTTTATTGAGAAATAACCTTGTGTCCAGGATTTTTTTTAATAACTTGGGCATTGGTAATCAAGTCACCAAAAAACCTGACAAACTATAATTATACACATATTGGGTACATTTAAAAATATTTATTTTTAAATTCAATGAGCTACTGAGTCCAATATGTGCCAAAAGAATATTAGGGACAATGGGAAGTAGAATATGTTGTTGGATACTGCCTGGCAGAAACATGCAGTCTGGTAGATATCTTGTATTAAAAATAGTAGCAAGGGTGGGCATTTGGCCTAGTATTTGAGACACCCACGCTCCACATCAGAGTGCCTGGGTTCAATTCCTGGCTTGGGTTCCTGACTCCAGCGTCCTCCAACTTCCTGCTAATGTAGACCTGGGGATGCAGTGGCAATGGCCCAGGTAAGTGGATACCTGCCACCCATGAGAGATACCTGGATTGAGTTCTAGGTTCCCAGCTTCATTGCTGGCCTGTCCCAGCCATTGCAGGCATTTGGAGAGTGAGTCAGCAGAAGGGAGCGCACTTCTCTCCCCTCTCCTATCTCTGCCCCTCTGCCTCTCTCCTCTCTCCTCTCTCTCTGCCTTTTAAATTAAAACACACACACACACACACACACACACACACATATATATACACATACACTCATATATATGCATGTTTACAGAGTCCATATTAAAAGTAATGTCGTGTTTTGAATATTTTTCTCAAAACCAGGGTGAGCTTTTTGATGCAACTGGCTATGCCACAGGTCTTGAGATTCCTGAACTCCATAGTAGTGGCTGGGATAGAGTCCCAGGTCCCCTTGCCATCCAGCTTCCTGCTGATGCACACCCTGGGAGGTATCAGATGATGGCCCAAATAGGTTGCACTCTGGACCACCCACAAGGGAAACCTGGATGAAACTCCTGGCTTCAACCTGTCCCAGGTCCAATGGTTGTGGGCACTTGGGAAGTAGGGAACTAGCAGATGGAGGAGATTCATATTCTCATTTCTCTCTCTTCCCCATTCAAGTAAAATTAACTTTTCAAAAGGAACCTAGAAAATCCTTACTGCAATATTATGAAATAGATATATCTAACATGGAATAAATGTAGTCATTCTTCCCCATCCATCAACATAAATAAATGTGAACAGCTAAGTAGACATGGTGACCATGCGAATGGAAAAGATCCAGAGAAGACTCTTAAGACTTTTGTCCTGGGTTCTGAAAATAAATGTTTAAGAAAAGAAGCTATTTTCTATTTTCAGGCTGATTCTCTTAACTATTTCTCTTGTTTCCACCAAATGGCAGTGGAGAATAACGAGTTTTGAAATACTTAATTAGTCAATAAATCTTTATTATGTGCCCAGCACCTAAGAACTAGCACTTGGGCATTGTAGCTCTGAAATGATCAAGACAGATCTAGCTCTTGCCCTGTGCATTTGAGATGACAGTCTGAGGTCAGAACAAAGACCCAGTAGCACGTGAAGGTTTATGGTGAGACTTGGGGGGAACATACATTTTGGGGACTATGCATCTAGATGTAAGTTGTGATTGAACTCCAAGAATAAATGTGTCTCCAGACAGAGATAAAAGAGAAAGGGCTTAAGGACTAGAATTTGAGTAAAGCTTTCAATTAGGAAGCATTAAAATGATGAGGAGCCAATAATGGGAATGAAAGTCATGTTTATGGGGTTTGGAAGAAGGTCAAGGTCATTGAACAGACTTTGGCCTGAGTGACCTGGAAAGTTTCATAATAGCCAAAATGACAGAGACTGTTAGAAAGCTCTGAAGAATGCAGCTTGAGTGAGCTTCTTCTAGATTAGGAAAAAAATGGGTTTCCTCTGCCTATGGACTCGAGGGCACTGTAGGTAAAAATCAGATGTGGGATGTGGAAAATGCAGGAAAATCGTATGTGAACAGTTCCTCTTGTGTGTAACTTTTCTGTATCTATGCCTGGAAACTAATGGTGATTTTGTTTTATATCTTTTATTTTTTATTTTATCTTATATTTTATCTTATTTTTAATTATCATATTTTATATCTTACATTTTATCTTTATACCTTATAAAAATTTTGACTTTTGGATTGCTTTTTTGCTGATACCAATAGAAAAAAGTTGCTATTTTGTATGAAGAATGTTTAGTAACTTTCTTGGTAAAGCATCATTTGAAAAGCAAACTTTATGCAAATGGGTAACTAAAAAATTATTCTCAGAAACCAAGATTAATTTTCACAAACACGGTGATCTCTGTGTCTGGTTTATTTTGATGACCAAATTATGTTTCAGGACTTTTTCTTTGTTCAGTAAGTAAATTAGATACTGACGGTAATATTTGTAAGAATAGAAATTCCTTGCTAAATCAGTAGGTTCATGAAAATACACTTATGATAATCTATTAGAAATTTAATTTATATATGATGTGTTAGCTCAAAACCTATTCCTTATTTTTCTTCCTCATCTTTTTGAGACTCTTGAAACACAAATCTAGCTGCACAACAAAAGCCTGCTTGCGTTTCAGTGTGGTGTTCTTTCTTTTTTATTTTTCCTAATTTCATCTAAAGAAAGCGACCTCCGCTACTAATTCACACCACAGACACAGACACACACACACACAACAAGGAGGTTGTAGCCCTCCAGCTCAGATTACCTGAGTGATCCACAGTAGCAGAATCAGTCAGCTAAATATTCGGGAGGAGGGGGTGGGCAGCCGGGGCCAGATTGAACCCCAGCAGGCAGAGAAAGGCAGTTGAACTGATAGTAGCAAATCACAAAAATAATTGAAACTGGAGAACCCTAGTCCATTAATCTGGAGACTCCTTGTATAACCAATGAGCTTTAATATCCAATTTAATGAAAGATGCTTATTTTACTTTCCAGAGCAGAAAAATTAATTGGTAGCTATAATTTAAGTTTGGTCTCCTCTCTAATTGAAAGAATGTCTAAAGGGAGGGAAAAAAACATTTTCATCCCACTCATTTTCATTTCTTAATTTCTTTTTTTTTAGAAAAGTTTTATTACAAGTATTGACATTTTCATTATTCCAATTGGAATATTTAATTGGTTACTCGCTATCTCTAAGTGGTAAAAAAGAAAAACGTTTAAAGACAGCGAAGAGTTGAATGAGCTTGCAGTCTCTTTGCAGGTGTGAGGATCAAATTGGCCCCGGAAGAACCTGGCACGTGACAATGTATCAGAAAATATATTCTAAGGCAGATAATATCATAATGCACTTATCTTTTCACTATGTTGGAAATTAATTTTATTAGTGACCCTTCACAATCTACTGTTTAAAACTTTATTTATTTGAAAGAGTTACACACAGAAGGAGAGGCAGAGATACACACAGGAGAGGCAGAGAGAGAGAGAGAGAGAGAGAGAGAGAGAGGTGTCTTCCATCTGCTGGTTCACTCCCCAACTAGCCACAACAGCTGGAGCTGCACCCAGGAGCCAGGAGCTTTTTCCGGGTCTCCCACATGGGTGAGGGGCCCAAGGACTTGGGCCATCTTCTACTGCTTTCTCAGGCCTTAGCAGTGAGCTGGATCAGAAGTGGAGCAGCTGGGACTTGAACCAGCGCCCATATGGGATGCTGGCACTGCAGGCAGTGGCTTTTACCCGCTACGCCACGGCCCCCACAATCTCTTATTTAAAAAAAATTTTTTTGGCTACTGCCCAAGCCCTAGTACTGTACTGAGTGACTGATGCTTATGCTTGAAATTGATTTATTTTTTGCTTTTGTTACCTCAGGTGTCAGATTATGGTATGTGTGTATAGATATATATATTTATGAAGGTAGTTCAGAAACATTGTGGAAAAAAGAATTAATTTTGGTGCAAAACAGTTTTGAAATCCATGTATATAGGGTATCTTCAAAAAGTTCATGAAAATGCACATTCAAAAAATGGATTTAAGATTTTGTGCCACCAAAATAAACTTTTCTTTTAAATAAATTTTTCCATGAACTTTCTGAAGTACCCTTGTGTGTGTGTGTATGTGTGTGTGTGTGTGTGTGTGTATGTATGTATGTATGTATAAAATTTGTGGACCACAAAAAAATCTATATACTAGTGAACACACCAAAATCTTTTAATTAATTTTTGTAACATTCCACAGGGATTCTATGTATTTTTATTGGTTTACATGTAATGCTTTTATATTTTTATACTCTGCAGAGTGATAATTCAAGACATTTATACAGCATGTACTGATCAAATCATGGTAATTAGTATTTCCATTTCCTTGGTGTTTATGTTTGGAGAGAAATATTTATAGCCTATTTTTAAAATTATTACTCTAGTGCACAGTTCTGAAATCCAGACAGAATCCCTTTGAGGGCATGCCCAGAACTTCTGGCAGAGTGAAAGGCAGGCGGTTAGGAGTGTGGCCTATATAAAACATCTGAACAGAACTTACGAGAAGACCCTCCCACTTCTTCCTCTGCCAAAGAGTCACTGACAGCCAGGCAAGCTGGTACCTTTTCATGACCAAGTTTCTCCTGATAGAAGGACATGTATGATCCTAGAATGATTTATCTGTTGGAGAGGAGTACTTCTGTCAAGCTTATTTTGCTTTTATTTCATGAGGACATTTTATCTTTTTAAAAGATGTGTTTGTTTATTTGAAAGGCAGAATTACAGAGAAAGAGAAAAATCTTCCATCTGCAGATTCACGTCCCTAAAGGCCACAACAGCCAGGGTTGGGCCCTATTGAAGCCGGGAGCCTGGACCTCCATGTGGGTGTTCCACGTGGTGGCAGTGGCCCAGGGACTTGTGCTTGCTTCTGCTGCTTTCCCAAGCACATCGACTGAGAGCTGGATAGGAAGTGGAGCAGCTGCGACTTGAACTGGTGCCCACGCCAGCCCCCGTGAGGGCATTTTAGGAAGAGCCAGTGTAGTGTGTTTGCTGAGCACTATGTTTGAAAAGTCAGCTAATCACCTCCCAGAGAAAGCCAGTGTGATTTTGCTCCTTTATGCACGTGGGTGCTTGTGGAACTCTGGGATGAGGCTGCGGTGACTGGAAGTAGGTGCTCTGTACAGGGTTTAAAATTGCTACAAGGTAGTACCAGTCATTGCATGCTGTGAAGTAGATGACTCCTGTGATCACAATTAACTGTTTTATTTAATGATGGGTTTAGTTATAGTTTACAGTTGTAAGAGTTACTGATGTTTTATTTACTGAGTTAGATCTTATAAATTTCATTCTCTAAGATCACATGCTATTGGATTAACATCTGTGTGCCCAGAAAAATGCAATGCTTAGTGTAGGGCCTGGTTTAACAGCAGGCATGTAATAAATGATGCTAAGAGAATGAATGGAAATATGAGTGGCACATTGGAGAGGCAGGATAGCATGGTGATTAGGAGCATGGGCTTCAAAACAAAACTTGCCTAACAATACAGCCCCACCACGGTCTGCCTGTGTGACTTTGGACACATCACCATCATCCTCAAAAGGGAAATCATAGTGGAGATAATAAATGGTACTGACCTCATAGGTTTTTAGCAAAGCTGAAAGAGTTTCTACAGGTAAGAGACTCATGCAGGTACATAATTCACAAGCAGTAAGTGCTAAAATATATGGCTTATCATTGGTTTGAAAATAAGTGTTCTTTCAGAATCACAGTTTTAAAATACACTGTTGTCATTTGTTAAAACCATCACTATGTTTACAGAATGTTTTATGGTTGGGAGAACTCTTTTCACATATCAGCTGATAAAACTTGACTTTCTGTTTTATTCAAGCCCTTTGAGATGGGTGGGAGAGATGCTACTGTTTTAGAGACAAGTCAAGTTATTTTCCAGAAAAGCTGTCCTGTGTGAGTGGTTGTGAATGAGGTGAGGTGCCGTGTTGGTCCAGGGCGACAGCTGTTGCGGTCAGGTGGTGCTCCATAAAGCTTACTTGTAGCTGGCCTGTGCCTTGGACTCGGCACTGCCATCCCCATGGTCTGGTTAAGACCTCGAGACCTGATGTAAATGTGATTCTTTTTAATGTGCAGGCGATCCAGGGTTCATGCAGATGAAGTGGCCCCAGACACCTTGACTTTTCTCATTCTCAAAATGATCTTGGAACTCCTGCTGCCCAGCTGTGTCTGGAGTTCCGGCTCGGCATCCGTGCCGCAGCCACACAGGGAATCGGCCTGCAGGCCCTGCCTCTACCCACTGCCCCTGGGTCCTGCCGATGTGAGGACCTTTCTGTTAGAAAACCACCCCAAACTTCTCAGATTAGGTGACTACAAAGTTACCTCTGAATCATGATGAAAGCAGAAAAAGATTTTTCTTTTATTTGAAATAAACACATCTGGCATCATGTTTCCTTTTGCTGTACCCTGACCCACTTAACATTGCCATTGCTGGTGGAAAGTTTTGAAATTCAGATGAGTTGACAAATAATTCGAGAGAAGTCAAGGAATTTAATCCGTGGGCCTAGGACATGGACTTTTATCCAATATTTTATACATTTTGCTCTGACAATTCCTGTTACAATAGCTCTTTAAGTGTCTTAAGTGTGCGGAATGTATATGCATCATCCTTATAGATTATAAACACTCCACAGACAGGATAGGCATTCTGTAATTATGTCTCCTACAAAACAGAGTACCATGTTTAATACCTGTCAGCTATTCAATGGATACACGGTTGAATTGGACATTCATAACTCAAACTTCTGTGCCTTTAATAACCCCAAATGTCGCCAAGATTTGTGGCAGCTGAGAACATTCAGATAACTAAATTGCCCACTTTTATTCTTTTAGATAGATGGCATCAATTTCTACTGCCTCACCAAAAATTATGTAGGCCACGGATAGAACTTTCCTTATAAATTTTACAGCCAGCTCCTGAGAGGCCAGTGAAAGATCATTACCTCTGCAACACTGTTGATCTTCTCTGTGGCTTTTGATTCAAACAATGTGACAGTAGCCATCCCCCGTGGACAAGGTTAATAGAATTCAAGAAATATGAACCTACAAATATACATACTAGCACTGCATAAAATCCGTGTCTGGCATGTTCAGGGATTCTCTGGTTTTAGGTCCTAGAAGTTGTCATAATATATGTATTTCCCTTCTAAATTTAGTTGACAGTAATTTTGTTAGCTATGGGATATTTTCACTAAGTGGTTTAAAACATCAAGTTGAACTCATCACCTAATTATTCCTCAAAAATACTACAACAACGTGATAATCATTGTTCTGTGGTGTGTTGGAGGCTTCCATTCCAACTTTTCTCAAACATTTATAACTAGGTATTTTGTCCTGGGGTCAAGTAGACATTCTATAATTTTTCTAGTTAATTGCTGTAGATCAGCTTCTTAAACAGGTGATCAGGCCCATGGAAGCAGCCAAACACGCAAAGTAGGTTCCCAACACCCGCCAAGCGCAGCCTCTTCAAAACACAGGCCCTTACCTCCCCCCAGAACCCCGACTGGAATCGTGCTGGAGCCCTTGCTGGGCTGAGGACTGGGCCGGACCGCACTGAGGACCTGCGGAGGCTGCTCCAAGGGTACTCACCCGGCTGAGGGCAGTGACTGTGTGAGCCTGTCCCTTCACTGCCACCCGGGAAGCCACGCCGCCCTACTGGGGGCTGCACGGGGTGGGGGAGGGGTTGGCAAAGCCAGGGACATCAGACTGCAGGCGCAAGGCTGGGGGCCAGGGGTTGGCACCAGGAGCAGATCTCAATATGCCTTCCTGGCTGTCGCCCTCGGCCATCCTGAGCCTCTCCGAGGAGCCTGGGGCTGGGGGCAGGGGCGCCAGAGCTGGGTTTGAGAGTTGCCTTTGCACTGGGCTGTGTGGAAGATGCCTCCCTGCACCTCAGTCTTATGTGCGGTGAGAACAGCGTCTATTTCGTGCAGTTGTTAGTAAAATAACACCTTCCTTCGAAATAAAGTAAGTCAAGGAAAAAAAAAACAAACAAACCAGGTGATGCAGCTCTGCTGTGTCACCATATACACCTGTACATTTTCAGTTCCAAACATTTAGAAGCAAAAATCAGTGTGGGAACAGGGAACAAAGGAAAGGAACCAGAGCATGTATTTCAGAAACAAAATAAAATCAGTCTTTTTCCACTGAGTTCTTTTCACAATCCAGATTCTTAAGTGTTCACTGACTGAAGAACAGTGTAGTATCTTCAAGGTGTGAATGTTTGTATTCAGTATCAGAAAGAAACTTAAAAAATTGCTGAGCAAAAACATACCTCGATCTCGTATTTAAGTTAGATTTAATTTCAAATGCTTTTAAGGACCCCTTCTACTTGTTCTACTTATTCCCTTGGTGGTCTTTCAGAAGCCAGGTGTCTGGGATTGTCTCCAGCCTGCGCTAAAAGCACCCCAGGCTTTGGATTAATACCCAGGACTGCCTTTTATTTAGCAATGCCTATTTACATAATGCCCGTTCATTTAAACTCACTTGGAATTTATGGCCAAGATGAACCTAAACCAGAGTGGGTCAGCAGTGCATGGTCTTGTTTTTTCATGGAATTAATTTAAAAATATCCCTCTCTCCCACAACTGGGATGAAAAACGGACTGTGGAGGTATTTCTTATTTCAACTGCTGTACCACTATAGGCAATGAGGAATAACTACTGTTTACTTGCTAACAGTTTTTCAATGGGATAGAGATTTTTAAAAAACAAGATCTCTTATTGAACATTTCCGTATTATGAAATATATTATGATAATTTATGTAGCAGAATAACAAAACATACTGCAAACCACAAAGTAATCCCTTCTCTGAAACTGTCATTTCCCTCTCACAGAATACATTGACTTAATCCTTTGGTTCAACTTTCAAGTTCAAAAAGCATCTTTGTACGTGTGTTTATGAAATCTGAAGTTTTTCAGTATGGTTTTTGCCTTTCCAATATTGTGAATTTTTAAAATACAGTACGTCAAAGTGCATGTTACGGGATAAATCACTTCTTTTAATGTTAAGTTTTACATGAATTTTGAGTGTGTATGGCTTAGTCAAGGAACCGGAACCTTTGCCATTTTTGCAGACTTCACATTCAGATCCCCTTTGTGTTCTTCCCCCCAAGAGGTTAGACGTGTCAGGTTTGCATTCTGTGCAGGAGTGCACTTCTCTAAATGACAGCTTGTTTTACTTACCTGTTTGTGGGACTGAAGTCCTTAATAGTTGGACTTGCACACACAGGAAAGATTTAAATAAAACTACTTTCATTAAGGCTAAAGAAAAGTGAAAGGATTTTCTTCCTAAAATAATGTGGGCTTTGAATTAGGAATGTGTTACTTTGGAAAGTTTGTTTTTATTGGTAACATTTTAATGCTTATTTCTTTCTTTTTTTTCCAAATGACTTGAACATGTTAATTTTTTTGTAGTGGTTGACCATATGGGCTCGTTCTTTTTCTTTCTTTTTTAAAGCTATATTTTATTTATTTGAAATACAGAGTTAGATGGAGAGACAGAGAGAGAGAAATCTTACATCCTTTAGTTCACTCCCCAGATGGCTGCAACAGCTGGGGCTGGGCCACGCCAAGACAGGAGCCAGGAGCTTCCTCTTGGTTTTCTATGTGGGCGGCAGGGGCCCAAACCCTCGAGCCATCTCCTGCTTTCCCAGGCCATTAGCAGGGAGCTGGATCAGAAGTGGAGTAGCAGCATATGAGATGCTGGGATCCCACTTCACAGTAATGGGGGTTCAGAAGGTGTTGATATTTTGTTACATAGTTTGAGGATGATAATTGCACTTGCTAGAACCTCTAAGGTCCCACCTGCTTGGAACCCTAGAATCTTGAAACCCAGCCACACTCATCTGTTTGTACTGCTCGCCTCTGCTTTTCCCCAAGAGTAGGGTTAATGTGATGTTTAATTGGTATTACATTTTAGTTATCTTCTTGGAATCCTACTTTGACATCTTTGCTTAGCATAAATTTATGTAGTGATTAAATCTTCCCATCTTCCTTTATAGCATTTACTGATGCTGTAGTAAAGAGAGCATTTTTATACAACTAAACATGAGGTAATTTTTATAAAGTCAATCTGTGAATTAATAGCCAGGATTTTAATTTCAGTATTAATCAGCATGGATATAAAGTATAAAATAGATCATTTTTCCAGAATTGTTTTTAGCAGGGGCTATGTTTGTTAAATGACAATTTTACTTTCTTTCATTTTAATCTCATTTTTCCTCCCACTAACAAATGACATCAATTCAATTATGTTTATTTTGTTTTACTTTAATTTTTTCCCTATCACCTGCTTTCAAAAAGACTTCTTAATGCATTCTTTTAACTTTGTATAGAGATAACCTAGTTCTTATCTACTGGGATGTATGAGCTTGCTTTGTGGTGTTACATCAAAACCCAGCCACTAAATAAACCAACCAGACACTAAGACTTCCAAAGAGGGGGGAAAAATGAAACAGCTTTCTTAGGAATTGCAATCGAGTATTCTGTGTACATAAACTAATCAGGACTGTTTCATTTCCCCTTTTACTAAACCCCTTGAACCTTGAACCTAACAATAAGAAATAATAGAAAACTAAAGTCCTGCCATGGCTCACTAAACTAACACCCTTAAAAGGCATTTGACTGTGCCTCAATATGAATGAGAATGTTCCCCAAATCTTCTGCTGAAAGATGGGGCCCCCTGGGGGAGTCTTTAATTGTTTTCCTCTTTTTTCTCTGCAGGAGCCACAGAACTCAGTTTCTTAACAAAACCAGTATTAGTGAGGAGATCAAAACCAAACCTCTAATATGCTCAGTATTTGACCATCTTTTTATAAAGCTAATCAAACTTGTTAAGGGAAATGTAAAGTAGCAGAATGTAATATTCTAGAAGGAACTTCTAGAATATAATATAAAATTCAAACAGTTTGACCCTTTGGTAGGCGTTTACTTAAAGTGAACTAATTTTCAGCAGAGTTAGTTGGTCAGTTCAGTTAAGACTTCATTTATGAGTAGATCTCTTTATAAACTCAAGGTAATTGTAATATGTGTGCCGTATCATGTCAGTTTATTTTCTACATTGTTTTATTTTTGGAACACATTTATAAATGTGAAACTATAGTATAGTGCCTAATCAATTACTAATAATATTTCATGAAAAAATAGTTGTAAATATTGCACTATGTGTCTGGCTGACTGGCTGATTATTTTGAGAGGCAGAGGGGCTGAGAAAACTCCAGTCCATTGGCTCATTGCCCAGATTCCTGCAACAACCAGGTTTGGGCCAAACTGAAGCCTAGAGTTCAAGCCAGGTCACCTCTGTGTGTAGCAGGGACCCAAGTACTTGAGCCCTAACCCACTGCCTTCCAGGAAGCTGGAGCTGAGATCCAGGTATATGGCATATGGACATCTCAGCCACTAGATGGAATGCTACCCCTGGGTTGTTCCTTTTTAATTTGTTCCTTGTTTTGTTGATGAAAGAATTAGTAAGGTATCATGACCTTTGGTTTTACAACAGAAATCAGCACACACATGCTCATAATGTTAACACTTTTCTGTTGTAGATAAGGAAATCTTAGCTTACATTTCTAAAATCCACTTTATCCTTTTGGAGACTTATTGCTAATGGAAAATAATTGCACTGTCCAGTTTGGATGGTCCTACTGTCCTAGGTCAGCAATGAGAAAGGTAAGAAAAGTTTCTTTTGTGGTTCTAAAAAAAAAAGTGATTTTGTGTGTGTGTGTGTGTGTGTTTATGGATAGAATATCATTTGCAGGATAATCCCTTCCTCCAAGACTCCTTCTAATATTCTGTGATGTCTAAATTATATCAGTAAAATTTCATTCCTATTTTGGGTGAATGAAGTACTCCCTATTAAAATGTTAATGTCTCTTAGCTATTTATTTCTAAGCTTGAACTTTTAAATACCAAGTTTCGTATCTTCAGGGTGATAAAGTACAGAAACCATGAAGGCAAGGATTTTTTGGTGTCAGTACTAAGATCTAGGAGGTAAGATAAGAAGAGTATTATGTGCAAAAATGGATGATCATCCAAAATAAGATGACCCTGATAGAACATTTTGTTGTGGGAAAGCCTTACCATGGTTCAGGTGCAGGCTCAATGCATTTCTAACTGAACCCCCAAGGCACATGGTTGGTTATTTTAAATATCACTGATTTTGTTTTTTAAGATTTTATTTATTTATTTGAGAGGCAGAGTTACAGAGAGGCGGGGGGAGATAGAAAGGTCTTCCATCTGCTGGTTCACTACCTAAACGGCTGCAACGGCCAGAGCTGGGCTAATCCAAAGCCAGTAGCCAGGAGCTTCTTCCAGGTCTCCACACAGGTACAGGAGCCCAAGCACTTGGGCCATTTTCCAGTGTCTTCCCAGACCATGGAAGAGAGCTGGATCAGAATAGGAGCAGCCAGGACTTGAACTAGCTCCCATATGTGATTCCGGGGCTGGCCCTATATCACTGACTTTTATAACTATCCAGGTCTTTCAGAGAAAAAGGCAATGTAATTTTAGCACAATGTACCAATATTATTATTATTATTATCTAAAGATGCAGGACAGCTCTCCTTCCATGCATGCAGCTTCCTTTATTAATAAAATTTTAATTAGAAAAAAGATGAAACTCAAAAAGTAATCAAATAAGTGTAACTCAGAAAGAATAACTTAAACTCCCTGTATTGTGATTATCATGCTAAAATATTAGGTTTCATAATACATTAATGGGCAAACTAACTGATTTTAACCTTCTTTGGTTTCTAACTAGATGTTAGTACAATCGATTAACTTTATTTGACTTTGTAGCATTTCTTTTATTCCCATGCAAACCTGAATTCATTGCAAAGATAGTCTTTTATATTATGCAGCGTCACTAATTATATTCCATCTAAGTGTTTTCTTTCAAATACAATTCTTTCACAGAAAGAATTGAGGAGGAAAATGACTTAATATTATAAAAAAGAAATTAGTGATATGGTCATATTTACAAATGTGCCATGTTGACTTTAAACCCTATCATAAGCAATTTTTCTCTGGATTTGTGACTTTTTCCTCCAAAGTAGTTTTACTTGAAGACACCTGAAAAAAGAAGTTAGTTACAGAAGGAAATGTTGAAGAAAATACAGAATTTGAATTAAATACTGACTGGCTAATTTTGTGGTATACTGAAAAATAAAGTGAGTGAAAAAGAATATATTTACAGAAGAACATCTTTATTCTGACTAGGAGAAATGTCCACCAACTTGATGAGAATGTTAGATAAAACTTGAACTGTCATATTAACAAGTGAGGCATATGGAGTTGTAGAAAAATTAAGGGTGGAATTGGATTTTCAAAGACTACAACTGCATTTTAGAAGAATTTTAGAATTTTCTAGGAAACATTGAAGGTGCCTTAACACAAAACTCGCCCAGAAGATGTTGCTCTGTTTTGTAGCAGTTACTTCAAGGATTCTGTGCTTTCATGCTTCAAAAGGGTGGAATCGAGGTCCTTGTCCATATTTCTTACTTGAAGAAAGGACCTTGATTAGGTTTCATTAATATGCAGTTGTGGAACCAAAGGCCTACCTTGGTAGAAATAATTTCTATTCCCATGAACTCAAGGGAGGTCTCCAGGAATGAAAAGGAATGGATTGGGAAGGGATAAATCCCTTCCCTTCTTTTCTCATTATTTCAGCTGAAGGCCAACATACTGAGGGACTAGATAGCATGTGTCTTAGTTTTTATCAGCAGTATCATTTGTACCACATCCTGAGCTAAGTGCATATGTATTAAATTGTCCCACGTAGAGGCATGCCAAGATTGTGGGGTTATTTCTGAGAAAGCAGCAAAACTTATCTAGATCATATTATATTAATATAATATACATTTATTCTACATAGTTTCTATTTTTTAGTTCAGATTTCCTAGTTTACATTTTTTACATTCATGTTTCTAGTGGGAAATAAATAGCAAACAAATGAGTTTATGTCTGATTTTAGTAAAGTTAAAATATTTTCTATATTAAAACTACAAATGGTATTTGCTACAGCATATAAAAAGCCAGTAGTTCCATGTGTTAATCTTGATATGGATAGGGTCATTCTGTTTTATTATTCCACAGTAAATACTCCAAAGTTTTATAAAATGGTGACCAGCAATTTGACTTCTCACTCAAAAAGCTCAATATTATGAGCTGTTCTGAAATCACAGCAAGTGTACTTCAGGTTAGACAAGTAGAATAGCTTCACATGACAAAGATTTTTTAGCAGCTGTGTTAGAAGGTTATTACAAGTCCATTCCCAGTAGATCTGTTAGGTTCCTTAGACTGAAATTTCTGGCACAGAAGTCAATCAAATCCTTTTATTGGTATGCTTATCAGTCTACTGGGCCTCTGAGAGTTACATAGGATATTTCTTTGAAGAGTTTACAAGTTGATGTAGAAACAAGATAAAACCATATGAAAGCACCAATAATCTCTGAAAATTACCATTGCATCACAGATGTAAACACTTAATAAAAGCTACATGTTCGATGATGCTAAAAATATCACAATTGTAAGTGGACACATTATTGTATTAAGGAATGGATGTTTTATCAGTATAATGCAATTTTTAGTGTCTGAAAAAAAAGTTTTTTTAAAAAATTTAACCAAGTCTTTTCAAGTCAAACACAGCCTGTTTCTGTTGTTTGTCTAATATAAGCCAGTATTTTTATTTTTTTTTATATTTGGGAAGACCTGCAGATTGAACTACTTGAACTACCTAGCTAATCTGCACAGAGAAGAAATGATTGCGTGTTGACAACTAGAGATTAGTTTATTGCTGAGCTAAAATTATTTAGTTATAATCATGTGAAAAACATCTATTTTGTTCAGACTTTTGGAAGGAGAACAGACACTGCCAAAGAAAGATTGCAAATATAGCTTGGGGTATCTTCCGTCAGTCTTAAAATCGTCTCATTTACGCTCTTATCCATCTAGTCATCCAAGCAACATAACCTATTTTCTCAGTTCCATTAACTTTAGTGCCATCTTTGCCTTCTGATCAGCCATTGAACAAAGTTTTAAGTTGATGGCACTGTAGCATAAACAGAGCGTTCTTTTCAAATACTTATCACTATTTGAACAGAAGCTGTTTTACATACTCTTTACAATGATCTGTTATTTAGACTGTATTGGGAATCTGATCAAAGGCAGTGTTAGTCACACTGAATCTTTTCTAATTTTAAGGTCAGCATTTGAGGAAAGACCTCAAAAAGGAGGGGAAAAAAAAAGTTCATTCTTACCTAAACAACAAAGGTCTTGTAGCCATTACTATCTTGTGAGTCTTTTCTGAGTAGTCTCACCAGACAGAGAGCTCGTCAGTTATAATTCCGTCATTACTCTTTCTAACAGCCCTTCAACCCTTTGCGCTCTTCAGAGTAGCTCAGAGCTGAGCGCAGCGCCCTGTGTGTTTGGTCCCACCACTCAGAGCAAGCAGCTGAAACGAAATGATGCCAACTGACTTTCAGGCAATTTCCTTCCCTCTGTGGAAATTTCTGTTCTCATATTGAATCGATTCACTGAGTGAAACTTGACCCTTGTTATAAAAGTACATACACTTTGCAATGTGCTCAAGTCATTCAGAATGAAATACCACTTGTATATAGAGAATACAAAATCCGACTACAGTATGTCCAGCTTATTTTGAAAATGAAAATGCCTTTAAGATCTGCTTTTGTATTAAGCCAACTACATTTCCGAAAACATTACATTTTTCTGCTCATTGCAGGATAATTAATGGATTCCAGCCTGAACTATAACTGTAAACACACAGCTCATCTTCCTTTTATAGATTTGGAAAATTATGCAATGAATTAAAAACTCCCTTTGTTAAATGGTGTGTGTGACCTCAAGGATCAAGTTCTGTGTCCTCAGTGCCCTGCACATGTGCACACCCGTGCCTATTTGGGGGTGGATAGTCCATGGGAAAAGAAATAGAGTCATGCTAAGTTTTTATCAGTATTCATTAGAACGCAGCAGAAGTTAGCAGGTTTAAGAAAGCAAGATGGGAAAGTATTTGGATAAAATAGATTTATGGTCACATTTAAGATATATCCATTGTTTAAATTATCGCTTTCACAGAATTAGCCTGCTTTAAACAATGCCTCCTAATATATATTGTGTATTGAACTGTAACATTGAATTCATACTGATAGAAAACACATTTTTGTTTTTAATAATTGACAGTTGCTTTTTAAATAACAATCATTTTACTGGAACCTTATATTTCTTAGAAAATAATGCTCAGTTATGTCCATATGCACGGGATGAATTGATTCTACCAATTTATTGACTTTTTGATCACTGCAGTTTCCTAATTGAGTGCTTAGTCTTATCACTGAGATTTTTTTTTTTTTTTAGAAAATTCTGTTTCTATGAGCTTAGCTACCTTGGGTAAGAAATACACTAATGTATCTCATAAATATTATATATATTTATATAGATGTCTACCCTGTTGAATAATTTGTGTTAGGCATCTTATTTCTCCAGATTTTTAAAAATTCAGGCAGTTGGTATGAGGGTGGAGGAGGGAGGAATTGGCAGATAGCAGTGCTTCTTCAGATCTTTAATAAATGTAATTAGTTGAGTTTTATGCCTTGCCTTTTTTTAATAGTGAAGCAATTGTAGTGTAAAAAGAGCAGTTGTTTGACTATATTATTTAATTAAACAGACTTTCCTTCCCTATTCTTTACAAAGAAAAGCAGTATTCAAAACATAAAAGACAAATGAGATTAAAAATAATGGGCTGTAAACTTCGCAGAGTAAATAAGGAAACCTCATTAATTCTGGATATTTGAAGTATAAACAAAATCTAAAATAAGTATGAGAAAATAAGATAGCAAACCTTTTGAAGAAAAGCAACATCTAAATTTATTCTAGTTCTCTTTTTTAAAAATACAGCTAGTGAAAAATCATCAACAAAAGCAAGACTGTTATCAGAACGCATGTGGTACATTTATTAATAGCAGATGTTGGTGAAGCCGTTACTATCTCAGAAAACTTGTACCCCTCAGCGTAGAAGCACTGCCCCTGGCGGTGCAGACGGCAGTTTTCACGGTGACAATAACTCTGCACCCCCCAAATGAGGAACAACACCCAAATGAGCTGGTCCCTTACGTGTGTCTCCCTCCCACCCTCTGCTTGTGTCTTGAAGGGCAGAGCTCAGAAATGGGCTTGCCCATTTTATGAATGCACTGCTAGGATAGCAGAAGCCATAAAGGGAACGGATTCTTTGCTTGAACAGAAATTAATTAGGAAAAAATGAGGAAAGAAAGAAAAGCTCTTAAGTCAGGGGCTTAAAAAAATGTTCTAACAGCTGTAATATGAGAGAACATACTAACACATTTTTTAATATAATTATATGAAAAAGACATTTTTATATTTCCCTCTTCTAGCATAAAAAGAGTTTTTTGTCAAGCAGTAACAATTTATTCCTTATGGAAACTGCTGTATTATTGTCTGATGGCCATTTTAGATCCATAAAACGAAATGGATTAAAGAAAATTAAACAGTATTTTTAAGTGTCTACAGCTTGTGGCGTGTTCACAACAGTCTGTATGAAACAGCACCAAAAATTAAGCTTAAGTTTCCCAGAATTTTTGGTACAATAATGCATACTTAAACACTTAAGACTGAAAATGTATCTTAAAATGCAATTTTGAAGGTCTTAATAGTATGAGATATAACCAAATATAAGCACATATCGTATGTGGTAGATGTTACATATTACACATTTTATATATATATATACATACACACATACACACACACACACATATATATATAAAATTTTGCTTCGCTTAAAGAATTTTAAAACTTGGATAAATAAAATGAATGCTTTTCAAAGTTAAGAAAATTACATCCCACCCAAAATTAATCGTCACTTATGTGGCCTTGGTCAAATCCAGTGAAGTCCCAGAGCCCCAGCCTCCATATCTGCAGATAAGAAAGTTGGATGCCTCTGCTGAAGTCTTTTAGTGTTTCTGAAAATTCCTGTTAGTATCCCAGTCATTGTTTGACATTAAATTGGATGCTCAGAAGTGGTTCCACATCTCTCAAGACAGGGTCCTAATGAAGTCTTGTGCCTGTCCACCAGAGTTGTCTAACCTACTGCTGTTGCAAAGAGTGACTGGAAGTGGATCTTTTGAAGTGGGTTGGGTATGACTTGGGGAACGGTTCTATTTTGCATATTATTAAATGAGTGAATAAAAGTAAAAGTGACAAGAAATGGATAATGATCTGACAGTATCAAACGGTTGGGGTGTCAGAACGCTAAGTAATTGCACAGGGGGTAGCGCGGTGTGGTACAACACGAGTCCTCTAATAATTAGAGCTCCCTGCAGCAAAGCCGGCCCTCGGTTCTCTCCAGAGTTTCTGACCCTGCTGGATGCTTTAGATGTCCAGAGCGTGTTTACTGATGGACTCACATCCACTTTGCTTGTCATCTTTATGTGCCATGCTAATCATAATCACTAATTTGATTGCTTACAATTTTATAATTATAATTAAGATTTTTGTTAAAAATATTTATACAATAAAACATTCAAGTGAAAGCTGTAAGACTTAGAGTGAATGGAAATACGTTGAAAGTATCACATAGTAGAAAATTAGAATATTAAATTCAACACAATTTTGTTATGTATGCTTTGCACTCAGCAAAATTTGTTGTTTTCACTTGATAGAGGATAACAGATGACTTGGATGTGTGATTCCTTGTGGGCTTCCTTTTTGTGCTTGGAAGACTGTTACTCTAGCTCAGTGAGATTTACTGGATTAAGTGAGTGAGATTGCTCAAAAATCACCAGTCCATCAATGCTTTACGTTTTCATTTCATTCATTTAAAAAAAAATCTATGAAGTATAGACTCCACAGTAAGTGGGAGGTTTAACTCCCTACTATACCCATAGTACTGTAGCACAACGAGAAATACCAAAGATAGCACACTTTTTCAGATGTGCACACATAAGAAAGTCAGAAATTGGGGTAGGACCCACTGGGAAATCAGACATGAGACAGTATAGCATGTGACCTTGAGGTGAGAAGACTGATTTTTTTGCATGGCACCAACTCGGGGGCTCATTTCTGAGGCTTTTCTCGGCATGTGTCTGGGAGAGCCTGGTTTCAGTTCACCCCCTCAACATCTCAAAAGTTGGTGGTCTGGAAGATTTCCAAAGGGTGTGGGCTGCAGTTAGAAGCATAATTAGTCATGCCCATAAATCACTGTGTGTGTGTGTGTGTGTGTGTATGAGAAGAGGGGGAGGGAAGAGAGAGAGGGTACATGCCAGCAAGCTCCTGGCGGGGAACGGGCTGCTTATAGCCTACCCATGAGCAGTGCACAAGGGTGCCTTACCCAGAACTGAGCAGTGCCAGAGCCCTCTCTAGCCAGAATTATCTCACCTACTTGGAGCCAAATTTACGAGTGGTAAGGCAGGTCTCTGCATCTTTTCAAGTACAATTTTGTAGGTTTTGCCCTTAAGGTAGTTTTTGTCTGGAAAGTTTTTAGAATTCTAATTTTCTTAGAAAGTGTGTTTTTCCTTTGGAAGATCTCTAAAGTGATGAATAAGATGAGAAGATCAATACAATTATATTTACAGTGCAATTCTGATATTTTGAGTTTGGCATTACATTTTCTCATTTTCCACAAATATATTAACATATACATTATTACATTTATGAATAAATTTGAGTTCAGTTGCAAATTAATGAAAAGGAAACATCATTCCTCTATTTTTGTCTGTAATGTTATATCCCTAAATAATAAAATTTCAGACTAGAAAGGACTCAGTAAACACAAAATTTGTTTTGTCTCTGATGGCTACAACCATTTTTAAGGATTTCTGGTGTGACTCTGTACATAAAAGTAACTCAGATAAGAATAGAAAACAGTATCAAAAAGTCCGCACACAAAGTATTTGAATCTAGCACACGGTATGTTTTATGTCTGTCTGCCTCACTTCTAAAACCTTGCTTCATACCCAAGCACCAGCTGAAAGCTGGCCCCTCCTTGGGTGAGGCCGTGATTGCACAGCCGTGAGGACCTGGTTTCCTGTGGCCGCTGATAGCACAGTGCTGCAACGAGGCCTGCAGGGCAGCTGCAGCCAGCAGCCCCTCTCATAATTTTACTCTAAAGACAATTCAGACAGTGGATATTTGAGAATGGAATTTACAGGGGGAGGGGGATCAAGTTATAATGTCGGGATTATATCCAGGCCCTAACTTTCTCACGAACTTTGTCTTACTAAATAAAATTTTTCATTGAAAAAGAATTAAGAGTGATTTAGCATCAATGAAATAACCTTGGTATAATTCACATTTTGCCCATATGAAGAAACACACTTAAAACGGGGACATTTGGGAACCTCATATATTCATGTTACATTGAATTCAAAAATGCCTCTTAAACATCAGATTTATACTTTATTTTATCTGCTTGACATTGGTGTAGGTCCCCATAAGAATTTAAATATACTTGCCTATTTATTGAGCACCTACTCTATGTTGGATATAATTCTAAAATCAACAGGTTTCCTACTCATGCAGTTTAGCTTAGCGTTACACAAATCAAGGTGATTTTTATTCGGAAAAGTGACAGAAGGATTTTAAGAATAAGTACATTTTTATCAAGATTTGTTTATTTGGGCCGGCACCGTGGCTCACTAGGCTAATCCTCTGCCTTGCGGTGCCGGCACACCGGGTTCTAGCCCCAGTCAGGGCGCCGGATTCTGTCCCGGTTGCCCCTCTTCCAGGCCAGCTCTCTGCTGTGGCCAGGGAGTGCAGTGGAGGATGGCCCAAGTGCTTGGGCCCTGCACCCCATGGGAGACCAGGAGAAGTACCTGGCTCCTGCCATCGGATCAGCGTGGTGTGCCAGCCGCAGCGCGCCAGCCGCGGCAGCCATTGGAGGGTGGACCAACAGCAGATTTGTTTATTTGAAAGAGTTAAACGGCAAAAGGAAGAAACAGAGTTCTTCCGTCTGCTGGTTCACTCCCCAGATGGCTGCAACAGCTGGGGCTGGGCCAGGCCAAAGCCAGGATACAGGAGCTTCTTCCAGCTGTCCCTCAGGTGGCAGAGACACAAACACTTGGGCCATCTTCTGCCACCTTTCCCAGGCCATCAGCAGGAAGCTGAATTGGAAGTGAAGTGGCCAAGACTTGAACTGGTGCCTATATGGGATGCTGGCGTCCCAGGTGGCGGTTTTACCCACAACACCACAACACCAGCCCCAGAATAAGTATATGATTTTTAAGTCATTTTATGAACATTTTCATTTTGTGATTCAAGTATTATTGAACTTGAGTGATAAAGATCTCAGCTTTAATTTCAATTTCAAATTTCAAATTTTAAATTAATGAAATTTAGTTTGTATAATAAGAACTTTAAATTTTTTGGCATTTATTTGCATAGATATTGAGTTCCAGTTTTTCAGAGTAGCATCCAAAGCTGTCTTTCATATGACTCTGTCCTTTTACCAGCTCATCCTTGGAGTTACTCAGATTCTCCATGACCTGTGGAAACTGTGTGCTTCCCACTTCTTTGCCTTTTCTCAAGCTCTTGCCTCTGCTTTGTGGAATGCCCCTTTTTTGCAAGTTCCAGTCAAGTGCACACCAGTGATTACCAGATAGTCTCGGATGCTGCCTCCCTTAAAATGTCATGACAGATCATCCATCCCATTGGACATTCTCTCTCCCTCTCTTTGCAAAGCACGTGTTGTGTATCAGTTCTAAACTGAGTGCAGTTCATTTTATCTGCAATGATATAGTCTATCTTTCTAGGGTGGCTGGAGCCTAGATATTAGGAAATGTGCCTTCTCGTTATAAATAAATGCTTTCCATCACAATTGGGAGTAATTGCTTCAAAATTTTGGTTGGAGTCAATGTGGATTTCCAGCCTCCCATGCTGATGTTTACCCTGAATTCCCTTACCGTGTGCCAGGGACTTTGCTGTGAGTAAAAACTGGACATCCAAAGCCATTTTTGTAGGGGGAATTCATTTCAGAGTAGCAGCTGGAATAACTGGTTTGTCCTCCACTGGATTGTAACTGTTGTAGGTTAGAGACTATATCTAATTTACTTTTGCATCCTCAATTGGTTGCAGTTTTAATTTTATGATTGTATGCACCAACACATCATTCTAGTGTTTATCATGGTTATTGTTTTAGGAAGATTCAGCAGCCTGCAACTCATAGGTCAAATCAGGTCCACCACCTGTTTTTATATGGTCTGCAAACTGAGAATGACTTCTACATTTTTGAATAGATGGAAAAAAAAACTCTAATACTTCACGACATGGGGAAATTATATGAAATTTAAGTTTGTGTATGTAGAGTTCTCTTGGAGCCCAGCCAAGCCCATTTCTTTACGTCATGTCTCTGACAGTTTTTGTGCCGTCTTGACCGGGTCAAATCCTTGTGATGGAGACCACATAGCCCACAGAGCGTAATCACTTTCCAGCTCCTTATAACAGAAGTATTGATGCCACTTTAGAGTACCTGAAAAATATTTTTGCTAGATTGTAAACTCTTTGAAGACAGGAACCTCTCTGTGTCCACTTCCCTTTCAAATGTATGGCTTTGGGGTGCTTTTAAGTATTTGCTTATTTAGTGGTTGGTTGATCTGTTTGCTGGAAACCAGGTTTAAGCACTGTGGACTATCAGACAGGGTTGTTTACTTGAGTAAGATTTGTGCCTTTCATTACTTATGGGCATACAATGAAAGTCAGCAGAGACCAAGTAATTTTGGGCCTGCAACATGTTGACTATTATTTGGATGCTTTGGCTGGTTTTCTGACATGCCATTCTTTGATGTTTTACAGAAGACACTAATTCTCACTTTGCAATGTGGTTGCCATTTATTCCCAAGTGTGTTTCAGCATTAGTTTTTGATTAATGGAATGTTTTCTCCTTTCTCCAGATAAGTGTGGGGGCTGCAGCCTATCTAAATTGCATCTGGTGTGTGTATAAGGACTGAACAATTGCTTTGTGAGTTAAGCACAGTTAAGTCCATGGATTTGAGTAAAAAATTAGTAAATAAATAGAAAGGTACTGGATGTTTCTTCTGTATGCCAACCACAAAGCTTTCCTCAGCTTCTCTCTGTGGCTACAAAAACAAAGACTGAATGAGAATTCCTGTGAAATCTTGTTCGCTCTTTAGGTCTATATGTTGAGCCAGGAATCACTCACCTAATCCTCCTATCATTATCGGGTTTCGTTTGCTTGCTAAACTTTAGTACTAGGGTTTCCAATTTTCCTTTCATCATGACGTTAAGGTAAGCGTTGTGTGTCCCCATGAGTGTGTTATTCAGCATTAAGTATACCATCATGGGTTTGGAATTTAAGGAACCTAGGAAGAGACTGTTGTAAAGAAGCGTGCTTCATTGATAAACACAGTTCTGAAAAATGAATGGGGAGAATATGTCAGGAGTGTAAAAACGAGGGTTACATTCATTAAAGTGTTTGTTAAATAATGTATTCACACGGGCTGTGTTTCCCAGCCTCTCTGTGCCCATTATATGTTCTAGTAAATTAAAGCTGGGAAACCTTTGTCAGAGTTGTAATACTCAAACTGACATCTAATTCCCCCAGACAATAGGTACAAGGCTGCGAGCCTCTCTAATTCTTTCCAGTCTTTACATTTATTGATTCTTTTGTAGACCTGTTTCATTCAATCTATTACAAGCAGCACTGGTTAAAAGTGTGAAGTTTACCACGTTTGACCGAGGCACATTAAAAAACAATAGCATCCTGGTATACGTTCCATTCAGCCAAGGGGTATAGCTCTTAATCTGAGCAACATTTTCATCTATAATTACGACATTTGATTTGAAGTGCTGGCTTGATTAAAAAGATTGACATGTTTATTTTTTGGCTGACCTATTTGGGTAGATGTGGGTTTGCTTCATCTATTGTATGTGACCCTGTGTTACAAGTCTTTTATTAGCAGAGCAAGAACCATGCATGCTTTATTTTGAAGTCACTATTTTATCATAGACTTAAAATCCTTCTTATCATAGGTCCACAAGAAATTGTGTGTGTGTGTTCTCACTTACTCAGATATTATAAATAGGTATGTATTTCAGAATGCTTTTTAGATTTCTGTATTATTGAGCTTGTTACTGGAACATTTATAAATACTGCATCAAATGGCCTCCACAACTTGATGGCCTGTGTTTTGCTTTCATGGAATTAACATAAGATACTTTTTATTGTATACCATTCCTCAGTATTATGCCTTTTCTACACATCTGATGTTGTAAAACACACTGTGTAAATAATTGATAATAAACAAACAAATTCTACTTTTGCCCTGGTGTACTTCACCAGTTTCAAGACTTTGAAGTCCCTTAAATAATTTATGGCCCTTATTAGTGCAGGCAAATCAAACGGTATCCTTGATGCGAGCTGCTGCTTGTCCTCGTTGTTTCTGAGCAGAATTGTTAAGTGATCCTTCTGATTGGTGACTAAACTGAATGCCACTGAAAATCACGGTGGCATTCGTGCTGGCGTGCCCCGACGCAGGTGCTGTGCCAAACCATCAGTGTTTACACTGATGGGATTATGGGGGCCCCAGAATATAACCTGACACCAGGACACAGTGTCTCTTCTGAGAGAAAAGAGGTCTTTCCACCCCCATACTCTTAGTTTACCTATAACTTCTTCCCCGGTGCTTGTTAAGATGGGATTTTGACTCAGTATGAGTTCCTTGGCAAAGATACAAGCATGCTGAAAAACATGCACCAAAATATCAAAAGACAGATTATATTATCTTTTTTTAACTCATAAAAGCTCTGGCAGTATGCCAGCCAGCCAGACTAAATACTTTGCAGTGGTACAATAGTCCTTCTTGGGTGTGGAAAATGTGACCATGTGATGGTGAGCAGTGAAGTTTCAGAAGTTATGAAAGATTTATGACAAGCATTTTTTTCTCCTCATGGTCTTGTGTGTTATTTATAATTACATGAATCTTAACCAAAGGTTTCATTGATTTCATAATGAATTCAAATAAAGATTTTAGTTCCTGAGTGACCTTTAAAGGTTAGACTGGTTATGCGTGGTTTTTTCTAAAAGTTTTTTGTTGTGATGGAATGTGCTTTTTACCGCGGGAGGATTCAGACACAATAGTTTGGGTGACTTTAGGCAGCAATTATAACTGCAAGGCAGAAGCAATAAATGACCAACACCTCCTCCCCACACACATACACATGCATTTATATATGCAGAACTACTTCTTGATATTAGTTTGATTCAGACAAGTCACATAGGAGAGTTTTGTTCCTTTCTTAGAGGGTCACTATAAGGCAGTCTACAAGGCATCCCTTTTTATGGGCTTTGGCAGCCTGGAAGGAGTTTGTTTTGCAGGCATGCACACTTCCTCCAGATACCACGAGTCTAAGATGGCTGCTTCTGACGGCTCTGCCTATGTTGCTCGGGAGCCTCAGGCTCAGCCGGGCAACGTGACCCTTTGACATGACTGAGGCAGGCTGTTTGAATGTTCCACACTGCACAAGAAGAATGGCTTTAAAAAAATTTCAAAAAATTTTCAAATAACAGTATAAATACAGCTTCACTGCACTCTGGATATTAATTACTAATTAGAACCCTAAATTAATTTGTCATTATGCTGTGTGTAAAGACATGTAAAAAGAAATGCAAATGCTAAGAAGAAAAAGATTTGCATTTGTTATGAACGTTAACTCAACTTTAAGCATTAATTACTACTATTTATGAGGGAAATCATGGCCTTCCATTGTGGCCGCAGAAAAGACTCTAACCTTGAAAACCTACCCAAGGCCCTGGCTGGCTAGGACTCAACTCCTGCAAGCTGCTGGTAGCTTTGAAATCAGTAACCCTTCTGGTAACTTCTTTTCAGGGCTGAGATTAATGGCCTTGGAAAGAGAAGTTACCTTGGGTTGAACGCCAGACAGGAAGTAACAGTTGTCTTGGATTCTCTTTCCCTGGTGTCCTGTGTGGAGTCTCCTAAGAATTCTCCCCTGAAAGAAGCCACCAGGCCAGAGTGCTTGCATCCCGCCTCCCCCCAGGAGGAGGCAGTTACCTTGGGCTGTGGGAGGTGTCACACCGCTGTTTGCCCCACGTGTCTTCCCCTGGAGGACCAGAGCCACAGGAAAATTGTCTTTTCATAGATGTGCTGGAGCTCATCTTCGTACTAGATGCTGCAGCAGATGTTCAGGAAGAAGGGCAGCAGGTCCAGACTCGGGACAGCGTGGCCGTGGAGCAGCCAGCAGTGTGGGGTGATTGGCCGTGGCCACCCTCCACTCATCTGGGGGCACGAAATAAGCCAAAAACGAAGCACAAGCCTCTTCTGCAGAGTCCCCATGGGCAAGGCCTGCGGTGGCAGGAAGGAACCTGGCCCTCGGTACAAGGTTCCTCAGCTTGTTGGCGCTGTGGCCACTGTCAGCATAGTACCTGGTCAGAAAACTGCATGTGGCCTGTGTCCACGGTGCAGTGCAGTGATGGGGCTTGACTGTGGAGGCAGAACAGGGGACTTGTGCTTCATTCGCTTGAAGATTTCTAGTAGTTCAGCTCTACTGTGACTTTAAGAAAAATTGCAATCATTAAGGGAAATTTGACGGGATATTGTGTTCTACACATGTGAAAGGAACAATGACATTTTTAAGATAGTCACATCTTGTTACTCTCACATCTCTGCACCAAAACTGAAAACTCATAGAGCATCTCTCCTTTCAAATGAAATCTGCTTGTCCAGGCCATCAGGGTCTGTCTTCTCTCCTCCTAATATGCTACACTTTGGAACCGGTCTTTCTTCCAGGTGCGAAGGAACTTAAGACCTGGCTTCTCAAAGTCTTTTTTCTTTTTTCCCTTCTCTACCTTCATTCCCATTTTCCATCCTGCAAACTGCTGTTTCACTTAGTGTCAGCATGTTAAACAATTTAAACTCTTGCTAGTAGTTTTCTGCTTCTACCTACTTTATTTATGGATCTGTTTTATTTATGGATCTATTCGCTGTGTAAATGGTAGGCTCTCTTACTCTTTTTGTTTTCTACAGTTTTTTTTTTTTTTTTTTAACAGAATTGTAATGAAATAGACACTCCATGTTTAACATTTAGTGGTTGGTTTTTCCTGAGTAAGTCGTTCACACGTGAAGGCAAGCCTTGGGATTAGTATTCCTGCCACTTACTATCCTGTAAAGCAGCAGATTGAAAACTGTGCCACTGGGGCCGGCGCCGTGGCTCACTTGGTTGATCCACTGCCTGCGGTGCTGGTATCCCAGATGGGAGCTGGGTTCTAGTCCCGGTTGCTCCTCTTTCAGTCCAGCTCTCTGCTGTGGCCCGGGAGGGCAGTGGAGGATGGCCCAAGTGCTTGGGCCCCTGCACCTGCATGGGAGACCAGGAGGAAGCACCTGGCTCCTGGCTTCGGATCGGCATAGTTCCGGCTGTAATGGCCATTTGGAGGGGGAACAAACGGAAGGAAGACCTTTCTCTCTCTCTCTCTCTCACTAACTATCTGTCAAATAAGAAAGAAAAAAAGAAAACTGTGACCCTGCCTTGCCCATAAAAAGATCTGGAATAGGGTGAGCCTGTTGAGTTCTGAGTGCTGCACTCCCAGTTCAACAAAAGCTGTTCCGTGTCTTCCCCTGTGAAGAGTTCATTTCACCACAGAGAATATTCAGAGGATAAAGAAAAGTTCCAAGCCACTGCTTTTATTACTTAATAAATACTCAAATAATTATCCCATCATGGTATTGCAAGGAGAAATAATAAGTTGCAGCTCAATAATACCAGAAAAAGAAAAATGTGTGAAAGACAATGGGTACTCTGGTAAGAGTGTCTTTTGCATGTAAATAGTTTAAATTGTGACAGTAACTTCAGTTTAATTATTTAATCCAACAGATTTAGAGCAGCTACCTAGTGGTATATAATCTGCCCTGTCCTTTCTGCAGGGGTTCACAGGTTCTCAGAAAGGTAGCACTGGTTTTGTTAACCCTGTTCTCCCACCAGCATGGAGATCAGGAATCACAGGAAAGGGGTCAAAGGGGTCGGGTGGGCTCCTGACCCCAGGATGTTTACCGGGTACCACAATACCTTCCCTGCAGGTTCTATAGATTAGAGATTCATTTGCATTATAAGCTTCCCTCCCAGAAGGAATTCCCATGCAGAGGGCTTCCTTTGTCAGCCATTTACACCTTCCTGTGTATTACTGTAATCAGGTGATCAGATTACTGACTAGAGACTCATTGGGGAAAGGGAGAGGCAATGTGTGAACCTGCATTGGGTCTCAAAGCAGGTGAAGCAGGCTAAGGGGAGGCACCAGACTGACTTGAGGAGCCAACCAACTAGCATGTTTTACTGAGAACTGTGAAAGGTGGTTGCTGGTATTTGTCCACTTGGAAGAGAAGAAAGGCATTTGAGTCTCCCAAATAGGTGGCAGGAACCCAAGTATGTGCGTAGGCCTTGTATGCTGCCTCTGGGCACATTAGCAGGGAGCTGGATCAGAAGCAGGGTAACTAGCTAGCACTCTATCTCAGGCCCTCTGGTACAGGTGTCTCTTACAGTCACTGCACCACAAGGCCTGCCCCTTAAAAAATATTTTTAATTAAAGTGTATTTTAGAGCATTAAACTAAAAACTGAGAATGGATTTTAACTAATGTACATAACAAAAATTTAGATGGTTTTCATTGGACATAATGGTGTGTTTTTAGGTATACTTTGCTTGTTTTACCAGGGTGTAATTCATCATTAAAAAGACAGTAGTCTCAAAGAAAGAGCTCTAAAAGGGCTGTAGCTGATGCATATGGTACAGAACAAATAGGAAAATGTCAACGTTTCTTGCATAAGCAGTGAAAAGGGATCAGTTCAAATGCACCTTTTTTTGTTGTTGATGTTAGCAATGTTAGTACTGCAGCAGAAACTTGAAGGATTAGAAGTAGTACTATTCAACGCAATTCATCTTTGAAACTTATCCCACTAACTCAGAATCAAACACTGAGAATAAAGAGTTTAAAGTAAAAGAAAATATATCCAATTCACACTTCAGGAAAATGAAAATACTACAGACCAAGAGAACATTCTTATTGAGCTTTTTTTCAATGCTCTCAATTTAACCAGCTGGAATTATTTTTAAAGTACATCCAATTCAACCTTTTAAAATGACAGATTTGCCTTTTAATGGGAAATATGTATTTCATCATAAAGATGGAGCAGAGTGTCCTTGGCTAAGTTATTCTCTACAGAAGGATGCTCTTTTTTTGTACTCTATGCTTCGCCTATAAGGAGGAACACAGATTATAGAGAATTTGCTCCTGGCATGGAAGATTAGAAGCATACAGGCAGACTGATGGAGAACAATTAAAGATGCAGACTGTGCCTTCCAATATCCTGAATTCATATAGTGCTGTCAATTACTATGTAATGAGCAGCCTATACAAAACCAGCCAAGGAGAAGAATCCCCTCTTTCTACAGTTAACGAAGAGACCACCACGGCCTTAAATAACCAAATCATCCATCAGACAAGGTGGATCACATGCTCCCTCATTTGGAGACTAGAGTCTTCCCCCACAGCACATCTTCCATCTATAATTATGTCAACTTTTTTTTTCTCTTGGAGTAAAAAGCATCTCCAGTTTCTAAGGAAAAACAAACAGTTCACCGAGCACCAAGGGGCTGAATTAAGCTATGTCAGTGTTTATGTTAGTAAAAGTGACACATTTTCAATTAAGATTGACATTCCAGAGACATGGGCCTGACTGATGCTGTTTGACAGAGCAGGATCCTTGAGAGGGGCGTCAGCAACCCAGAACCGCGGGCCAGAGAGCACGCTGAGGTCAGCCAGAGATGGGATTCAATACAGGGCATGGGGGCAGGGGGAGCTGAAATGTGGGGCCAAGCGGAGACCAAAGGAGGGAGCTGAGCGAGTTGTAGGAAGGTGGGCTGAGAGCAAGCCTGGGACAGGCTGTGAAGCCTCTCTGGCCGCCCAGAAACCATGCAGTGCCACCTGGACATCGGCACAGGCCTCTGTCAGCTCTTTTCCCAGCCCACTGCCTCTGAAGAATAAAACAAGGAATAAGGTTTGTCAGCGTGAGACACGCTGTGTTATTAACATAAGAGCTGAAGTTTTGTGAACATGCTCAAGGGGCTTTTGGGAAAAAGAGAAGTAACTCTGCATTTTAAGGAGTTTTGGTAGAAATTCCAGCCTGGAACACTTTTCCCTGCTCAGTCTCCGAAGGTCTTTCACAACTACTGAAGACAAAGTTTACCCCTGCTCATAGTATGCACACAAGAACACTGGGTGTGTGGAGACTCCCTCACTCACTCAGACACTGTCTTTTCATTCAACAAGAGACCAGTGTCTGTTTGTCCCTGGGCCTGATGAGGTAGTTTCAGAGGCTGACCCAGAGCCAGTGCCAGTTGAATTTGAAAGCATGGGGGTGTTGAGAGCTCTATTTAATAGGAACTTGGGTGTATGAGAAGGCAAAGAAGGAACTAAAATTTTAGAAAGGGGGTTGAAGTTCCTGATGGTTTATGAATGCACAACCAAGGTGTATGAACTGCACTTTTTAAGTGTGTGTGTGTGTGTATATAAAATTTGTAAGTCAGAGTTAGAGATAGGACTTACATCTGCTGGTTTACTCCCCAAAAGGCCTAGAATTGTATCCAGGTCCCCCATGTGGTTTCTGGGGCTCAAGCAATTGGGCCATCCTCAGCTGCTTTCCCAGGTGTGTTGACAGGGAGCAGGATCAGAAGTGGAGCAGCCAGGACACAAACCAGTACCCATATGGGATGCAGGTGCCATAGGTAGAGTCTCAACCTACTACGCTGTAGGCCCGGCCCTGATGCACTGCACTTTTTTTTTTAAAGATTTATTTTATTTTACTTGAAAGAGAGGAAGATGCAGAGAGAGAAGTCTTCCATCCGCTGGTTCACTCCTCAATAGGCCGCAACAGCCGGAGCTATGCTGATCCAGAGCCAGGAGCCAGGAGCTTCCTCTGGGTCTCTCACGCAGGTGCGGGGGCCCAGGGGTTTGGGCCATCATCTACTGCTTTCCCAGGCCATAGCAGAGAGCTGGATAGGAAGTGGAGCAGCCGGGACTCAAACTGGTGCCCATATGGGATGCTGGCACTGCAGGTGGTGGCTTTACCAGCTATGCCACAATGCAGGCCCTTGCACTACACTTTTTAATCCAATTACTAATTTTGCTTTTGTTCTTTAAGCCCCGGACTTTGCCTGAGGCTTCTGGGCACTGCCAGATGCTGAAGGGCACCCAGAGAAAGGACTACACCAAACCCAGAGCCAGGGGACAGGAAGTATCCATGACAAGCTAGAGAGACTGGGCATATACAGTGTAGTCCATGACACGAAGATCAAGATGGGTTGAGGAAGAGGGAATGTAGAACACCTCCCTGATTTAATTAACCTTGGGAAATAATGGCATCCCTATTACAGAAGGAGCAAATAAATTCCCTCGTCCCCTCTCCACCCAGCCTTCCTAGAGCATAGACTCATAATCCTAACTTCACATCTCTGCTTGTTGGCAGGTAGGTTTGTCTAGGCTTGGCAAATGTTTAGGGCATAAAGGAGAGAGAGATTCAATGTTGACTTCCTCCCACCACCTGCTTCCCGACCCCCTCTCCTTCCCAAATGGTAGGAAGAAATTGTCCAAGAATGGAGGACAGAGAATGCATCCTGATAGCCGGAGCTCTGAGAACTGAGTGAATGGCAAAGGCAGTTGGGAGACTTGAGCCAAGAGTCTAAGCCAACAGATCTGGCTGTGAGCAGAGGTGGCCCTTCAGAACTCATTTTCCCAGGCGCTGCTGTGCCTCTCTCCTCCCTAACTACCTTCTCTCTGGTCCGAGAAGGAGAATTTTTGGGGGCTGCACTGGTGGGTTTTCTGCAGTTCTTGCTCCAGTGGAGTATTTGTCAGGCGGCCTCCTGTCTCATGAACAGCCGCCCAGCCGCTCTGGCAGGACCTTTGTTGCTGAATCTCCCCATTGCCTGGCTGTATGGCCTTAGGCCTTCCTCCTGCACATGGTGGGAGCACAGAAGGCCTCCTGGAGTCAGTACAAGTTTGAGAGCAGAGAAATGACAGGAAAAAAGAGCTCAAGAAAGTTAGTGTCGTCCTAGGTACAAACTGGATTCCAGAAGGGGAGATGGTTCAGAAGTTGTCACTGTCAAGGGTGAACATGCATCAAACCACGTAAAGCTGACAATAAAAATGGATAGAGACGCTGGAGACTGGAACAGTAAAATCAACAGAAATCAGTGCATAGTTAGCTCTGGGGACAATAGAAAGAGTGACCGATTCTGATGAGGTTTTCAGACTCATTGTGATTACACAAAATAAGGAATCCAAACATGGCTGCATATTGGGGTTAAGTGAAGTACGGATTCCCTATGGTGTTACTGCTTAGAATACTGATGGAAGCCTTGTTATCTTCAGGCTCATAAAAGAGTTAAAATATTTTCAGAATGTAAGAGATCATTATTTAAAGTGTTTGTGGTATAGACTTAAAAACCTGTGAAAACTTTTACTCCAAGTTTCCTCATGGTAGGTTTTATTTTTTTTATTTTTAGGAAAGTCTATTTCAAAATGTACCTTGAAAATATGCTTGTAATAAAAACGTGGTCATGTGTGACCTACTTGAAGATTTTTTTTTTTAATTTGAGAGGGAGAGAGAGAAAACAGAGGAGAGTTTCCATCCATTGGTTCCCTCCCCATATGCCCACAACTGCTGAAACTGGGCCATGGCTGAGGCCAGAAGCCAGGAACTCAATCCAGAGCTCCCCATGGGTGGCAATGACCCAGTCACTTGAGCCAGCCCCTGCTGTGTCTCAGGGTCTGCATTAGCAGGAAGCTAGAGTCTGGGTATCTGAACTGCTAGACCAAATGCCCCTTCCCCATTGCAGAATATCTTTAGACAATATAAATATATCTCTTTTTAAGCCACCATGCCTTTTCAATTCTGCTTATCTAATTGTGTCACAAAATCTGTTCTTAGCACCTTAACATAGTCAACACATTATAACTTGTCCATTCACACATTTACTTTTCTGGCCATTATCTTTTTCCTTTTTTAAAAAATGGTTATTTATTTGCAAAGCATAGTTGCAGAGAGAGAGAGCGAGAGAAAGGGAAGAAGAGAAAGAGAGACAGATCTTCTCTCCTCTGGTTGCCTCTCAAAATGGCCACAACAGCCAGAGATGGGCCAGACTGAAGCAGAAGCCTGGAACTCCATCCAGGTCTCCTATGTTAAGTGTCAGGGACCCAAGCACTTGGGCCATCTGCTTCTGTTTTCCCAGGTACATTAACAGGGAACTGGATTGGAAGTGGAACAGCTGGGACTCAAAGCAGTGCTCATATGGTATGCTAGTGTTGCAGGCTGCGGCTTAACTTGCTATGCCACACCAGCCCCTATTTTTTCCCCAGACTTTTATATTGCTGAAGTTTTTTATTTTTATTTCATTTTATCCTAGCCATGATTTTAATAAGACACACATTAATGGCTTTTGCCATTTTTGCCTTTTCCTTCCACTGCTTACATAGAATTCAAGTGTTCAATTCACTTTTATGAAAAATAGTAATGAAATGCAAATTTAAAGTATGTTTTTAAAACAAAAAAGCACATCTCTCTTCCATTAAAATTATGTATTTACCCCTTCTGTATACAAATATACATATTTGCAAACAGATTGCATTTAGAGATTTCTTTAAAAAGTGACTTCACATGAGATATTCATGAAAGCGCAGTCTGTATTGTTCTCTGTTTCCCAGCAAGCTTTGTGACTTTTTAGTTTCAGCAGCTGTGGCCCAGCTGATTCGTAGTCCCGGAAGATTTGCACTCATATTCATGCTCTTTAGCTTTTCTGAATTTAAAATAACCCCATCTATGGCAAAATACAGTTAGCAAATAATTTTCTAATATTCTCATTGGATAATTTAATTCCAACTTAGGCTTCTGACTCTCAAAGCACACAATGGCCATGGCTTAAAGCAAAGTCACACTTTTCCTTTGCCCATATCCCCTGCCAACCCATATAAATTTCACAACTGCGCCTTCCTTGGTGAATCTTGGCTCTCTTCACTGAAATAGTTCACAGGAGCAAAATAGTTCTTTGCATTTAATGAGGAAGTAATTGAATCTGCTAACCTCAGCTATTTGGTTTATCAGTCACAGAAATCTGGGCTTCTGCATGACTCAGCTTCTCTGCCTCTCCAGGTCCACCTCTGGCAGGTGCATCTGACATGCCCTGTCTTAGTTTGGCTGGTCCCAGGCCTGGGTACCCGGCTCCTGATTCACCATGAGTCTATTTCCCGAGGGGACCCCCAGTGCAGTGGAGCGTTCCCGTGACTGATTTACACCCAGCCGTTCTCCTCATGGGTGCTCCCCTGGGTCTCCCCAAATCACCATCCTACATCTGGCAAGCTAGCTCATTCTAAAGCTTCGCTTGCCTTCATTGTGCCCTTGGCGCATCGCTTCCAAGTGAGAAAACTCCATGGACAGTTTTATTTATTTGTGTATTTATTTATTTGCAGATTCTTCTTCGCCCATTTGACTGCTATCTCCCCCCAGTGTAAATTTTGGTCTTGGAGTCCCAGTGGAGTGGATGTGGATGCTCTCAACTCATGTCAGAAAAGGAAGTTGCTTTGTACACTTGTACAGAGTTAAAGTGTGGTAGGCAGAATATTAAAAAGTTAAACCAACTATTTATCCAAATGTAGACTGCTTCTTACCAGCCACTGGGTTGTTTAGTCTTCTCTGATGTGGGCCAAATATGTAAAAGCAATTCATTAATTTAAATAATGCACTGAAAGAAGGAATCTGTAAACTAGGGGGAAAAGGGAAATTGACTAAACAGTAACACAAGATCTAATAAAAATGGTTGCTTTAATTTTTCATGTTTAAATATTGGCTAACAGGTACCAAAACACAGTCAGATGGAAGTAACAAAGTGTGGTGTTCCATAGCACAATGGGCCAACTGCAGTTCAGAGCCATAAATTACATCTGGTATGAAGAAGTGCAAGAGTGGAGCTGATAGACTCCAAACACAAAGCAAATGGAAAGGCTTGCTGTCTGGTTTGGTGGTTTATGCTGTGTCTGTGTGTTGAACTATTGCACCATACCCCTGAATAACGTAATCATGCCAGAAAGTGTTACTTGTCAATCAAAATTTTTAAAAATACTTTAGGAAAAAGATCCAAAAATAAAATGTCCTCGTGAGTGTTAAAAAATGTTTGCCTCAGAAGACAGAATACAGTTTCACCATAACCTGCAGTGCCAGGGTCATGCCCTCCCTCCGGGGAACAGTGTCCTGGACACGTGGTGCCCGTGACTGAAGACCCCTGAAGACTCGGCTCTGTAGACGAGTTCTGTTTCCCTCTGCTGGTGACCACTGCTTCCCCCACAGGGCCTCAGGAGCGCAGCACTCTTCACCTGGCAAGTGCTCTTCACACTTGGAAGTCTCTGCAAGACTCTGTTACCCGCCCCCCCCCCCCCCCCCCCCGACCTGGGAGAAAACAAGCCGAGGGGATGCTTGCTGATCCAAAAAAGTCTCCCTCTCCCCTCCTCCAAGCCTTGAATTCCTGACCTCCCCCCCCACACACACACCTCGCCTCTGTCACCCACTGAGAACTCCCCCAGAGCTCCTCCCCATGTGCTGCCTAGACATGGCTTCCTTCCTCCGGTGAGTGTAGCCCTTGCTGAATGCTGGTTACGAGCGCTCAGAAAGATCGTGGCTTTTGCTCCTTTTTTCCTCCTCTGGAAGTCAATTCCTGATCCCGTTTCCCTGTCTAATAAGTCAATTTCAGGGAGTTGGCTCCCAGAGTAAAAAACTAACAGGAGTTACTGAGTGTTCATCTAGGGAACTTCTTTCTAGAGAGAGAATGTGCTAAATTCCGTCAACTTAAAATTCCCAATCTTTCCTTCTCTCCTTGATTTGTAAAACTCCTTTCGACTATTATTATCTCGAAGTCCCTGCACGTTTTCATATGTTATGCACTCAACGTAAGTGTGAGACTCTTGGAAATTTGTTTGCTAAATCATCTGGCAAATGGCCTTGTTGATGTCTGCTGAGCTGCTCAGAGCCTACAGTTGTTAAGTATTTATTACAGGAATCCAGCAGGGCAAATTAAGAAAGCTCCATGTTTGCTTGTTATTTTAGGGCTATTATGCTATGCTTCTGAGGGGCTTCATATTGGACCTTCTGACCTGGAAGGACTGGCTGTTCTGTAGTCAGAGGTGGCTGCCCGGAGTCTCAATCTTTGACCTGGCAACAATGGAAGTGATTATCTTCAAGGGGGAAAATGTCCTCTTGTTGCTTTTCATAGCTCAGCCTGCTGGAGAAGAGAAAACACTTATTGAGGCAGCTCTAGGGTCACTTGTGTCATATTTTGTAACTAAGCTGGGGGCTTTTTATACTTACAAATTAAGTTATTTACCTCATTTTTAATTTAGTGCTTTATATAAACAACACTGCAACATTTCCGTTTCCACTGCAGGGTGGAATATATAGTGTTCTCAGCTAACACCCAGGGCTACTGGGAATGGTAGAGGTGTTAAAAACTTGTAAGTGATGTTCCTCTTGCTTTTCTCAGAAGTATGTATTATAAACACCAAGCCATTGTGTGAGTAACTTACACACCAACTTTGAGTACATTAGTTTTAGCCTAAGAATCACTTATAATGCAGATTTGGGGTATCTGAAAATTTTCTCACCATGTTAAATCTTAGGAAAATATGAACAAAGGTATTTTCAAGTACATTAACTTTAGGGTCCCTAAATTGATTGTCTAAAAACCCAGAAATTTATTAATGTTGTCATTTTAAAACTTCTACTCAAAGCGTTGCCTGGGGCACCTGCTTTTAGGATTGCGACACACTGAAAATACTTCCTACCAGGTTAATTGGTTGCTTTAATGCCAGGTGAAATGTTCGTCTGGTTACAAAGGCTGATGCTGCCATCCTTTGGGGGAAAGGATATTGTTGATGTGAGATATTAGTGTGTTTCCCCAAAACTTTTCAGTCAATTGTAGAAGCCTTCCAGATGTAAGTGTTGCAAGAGAGAGTTGGTCTTTCCCTTTCTGCTATAGGTATTTTTAAATAATGCAAGCTGCTTATGCACAGAGTTAATGTCCAACATGTCTTTTTCTAGCAACAGACTTTGTACTTTATAAATGCTTTATGATGTTCAATATTTGTAAGAAGTAAAGGAGGGGCCGGCGCTGTGGTGTAGTAGGTAAAGACACTGCCTGCAGTGCCGGCATCCTGTGTGGGCGCCGGTTCAAGTCCCAGCAGCTCCACTTCCGATCCAGCTCTCTGTTATGGCCTGGGAAAGCAGTAGAAGATGGCCCTGGGCCTTGGGCCCCCGCAGAGACCGGGAGGAAGCTCCTGGCTCCTGGCTTCAGATAGGTGCAGCTCTGGCTGTTGCAGCCAACCTGGGAGTGAACCAGCGGTAGAAGACATTTCTTTTTCTTTCTCTGCCTCTCCTTCTCTCTCTGTGTAACTCTGACTTTCAAATAAATAAATAAATATTTTTTGAAAAGCAGTAAGAGAAAACACTGCAGCCATCACACCACTGAGAAATCAGGTGCCGCAGCTGAGTGCCCCTCACACGTCCTTCTGAGTGTTCCTGTGCTGTGACTCTGCCTGTGTGTCTCTGGCCTTGGGAGCGGCAGCTGTTTCTCCTCCAGGCTTTAGGGCTGGAGTCAGCAGACTATTTCTGGACAGGGTTAGATAATCAGTGTCTGGGAGCTTTGCAGTCCAGGAGTCTAAACCTGGACTCGTATGTAAATACTCAAATATCAAGAGAAATTCCCACAGATATCTTAATGATAAGATTCAAAATATATTAATAATAGAGCATCATTTTTTGTAATACAGGTTTATTATTGAGAAGATTAGATTCTTTTGGGATGGAGAATTAACGTTCTGCTCTGTTGGAGTTCAAAGTTAATGTTCCCTTATCCTCAAAAACATCGCAGTGTCTGGCTGTAAACCCATTCTTGGAGCTGGTGTTGTGGTGCAGCTGGTTAAGCCTCCAACTGTGATGCTGGCATACCATATGGGTGCCAATTCATGTCCCTGCTGCTCCACCTCCGGTCTAGCTCTATACTAATGCTCCTGGGAAAGCAATGGAAGATGGCCCAAGTGTGTGGGCCTCTGCTGTCCACGTGGGAGACCCAGAAGAAGCTCCTGGCTTTGGCCTGACCCAGCTCTGGCCAGTGTGATCATTTGGGGAGTAAACCAGTGGATGGAAGATCAATCTCTTTCTCCTCCTCTCTCTCTTTCTCTTTCTCTCTCTTTGTCCGCTCTCTCTTCTGTAACCCTGCCTTTCAAATAAATAAATAAATTTTGAAAACATCAAAGCCCATTTTAGCCCAGGGATGATGCAGAAGCAGGCAGCAGACTGCGTTTGCCCCGGAGACCTGTGGTGCGGCTTGTATAAGATGACTTTGTCCAAAGGGTGGACTTATTACTGGGGTGGTTTATTACACCTGCAGCTTCCCCTGCCTCACCACCACTTCCCACACTGCCTCAAGCCTCTCCCTGCTTCTATGGCAACCTTGGTTTGGTGGCTAGGGGACAGCCTCTGTCTTCAGGAAATTTGCTTCCCATGGGCGCAGATTTCCTCCTTTAAAGACCCTTCTGTGCTCTGATTACTCTCCCCTCACCCCATTAAAAGCTGAATGTTTCATATGAGCTCTCCTGGCTCATGGCCCTCACCCTCAACTTGCTGTCTACCTTCTTCTAACAGTGGAGTTCCTGTCTTCCCGCTCTTATCAAAGCCTCATCCCAGAATTACCAAGGCGACGGCTCCTCAGTCCTAGTCTTTGTTGTCCTAAGCCCATACTTGTCATTGGATACTCCTGACCACCCCCTCAGCCCCAGAAAATCTCTGGATACTCTCACAGCATAGCTGGGTAAGGTCCTTGCAAGAACATGACCTAGTTCTGTGGATGATTCTTCTGGGTCCTTAGTCATTTTGCACATGCATGTGTTACCATTTGATGGGGGTATCTACCGGGTAGCTGCAAGGACCTTGTTAGTGGACGAGAGTCTGGGGTTGTGCAGTGTCTGTTACCTGGAGCATGCCGACATACCAGCCACACTGAGGGGTGTTCAGTCCTTGAGAGAGTGTGAGATCCGAGACCAGGTAGTTCTGTCTCCGTGGATGAGACCTGGGTGCATAAAGCCACCAGGGAGCAAGTGGGCAGAATGAACTCCTTCGTGTCTCAGCCCATGGCTCCTCCAGAAACGGCACAGCATGAGGAGTTCAGCCCCCTCACCCATCCTCGGCTCTCCCAGCTCCCTTCTGCTCCAGCCTCTCCAACAAATGCTTCTGTTTCCTCCAGACTTTTTTCTTTCCAAAACTGTGGATGCTACCAACACCCTGCAATGCACCTGCCTCTTCCCTCTAGCTTTCCCCATCTGCACTCGTGCCCTCGGTTGTCACCTTTTGGATGTGACGACTCTACCTACACCCTCAGCCCTGACCACTCACCCTTAGGAAGGTTGTGTTTGCAATGGTCTGAAATGCTAAAGAGAACTTCCTTGGGATTCCACACAGTTCTCTTTAACTCGATATTTCAAAATTGAAAAAATCACTCCAAAATACACATCTCTCATCTAACAGATCCAGTGGTGACTTTTCTGTCACTCTCACTTGAAGTGCTGAAGCCCTTACTTCTTATGCTTTTCTCATTTCAAGGCTGGTATCCCAGTCCTTCAAATATTTTACAAATTATTGTGATCGAATGAGCTTAAGGATTCTGGGTTTATTATGTTATGGAGTATTAGAATTATGTTTGTAATTATGTTTCCTGAGGTTCATCTAATTTATAAGGTGCCCTAACTTTATGCATAATTATTTAAAGTCCTTTGGCTGCCTCCATTTTCTCTCCAGCTTTATTTTATGTGTTGTGGTCATTCCAGTCTTGGAATTCTGTGGCCATCAGGCTGTAGTACCTACTAAGGCTCCCTGTGTCCTGGTGGGTAACAGAGCCTGTATCAGGAGCACCTTGCCACTGCTCCCCAGGGGCATTCCATGCTGCCAAGCAAGTCTTCTCACTCTCCTCCCTCCTATTCCACACTCATCTCCTGTGCTCTTGGCGCAGTCTGGTCCCCTCTGCTCTCATCGTAGGGTGTGTTTCTAGCAAAGAGGATGACCCGCCCAGGGAGAGAAGGAGGATGCTTTTCCCTAGGATATTTCACCTGACTCATTCTCAGATGTGTTCAACTCTAGATGACCACAGGAGCATGGTCATTCCTGTTTGTCCTTAAGCCACCCCTTCTTCTCTAGATGACCTCCAGTAAGTGGGGTGATGTGCAGTGACTCAGTTGAGACAAACCAGAGTCAACTGGCCTCTCCCCTGGTCAATGTCCTTCCTCTGTCCTGAATTTTAATCCAGTCCTCAGAGGAGTTGTTGCCACAACAGGGGAGAAGGCATAATATTCTCTTCAAGTTACTTTCTCTCCCTGGAATGAGGACAAGGGCTCTCGCTTGCTCTCGCTCGCTCGCGCTCTCTCTCTCTTTAAGATTAAGGACAGTATTCATAAAGCATTTTGAACCCATGAGCCAAAGATGTGGCTCTTATTTACAAGAAGAATAAAATATTACATGCATTGTTTTTTATGTTCATTTTTTTCCTGGTAGAAATCAAAGATGGTGTTTTTTGGGGAGAACGCTAATAAATTAGATTCAGATGAGTGCATCTGATTAATTATGCCATAATAAAATATTAACTACTACAGTATGTCTTGTATTTAAGCAGTGGCTCCCTTTTCTATTTGAAAATTACTTAATTATATACAGAAATATGCCTAATAAATAGGCTATAGTCAAAGGCTGAATTTGAAGAGAAATTTCATGTATAAATGAACATAAACTCTAGATGGTAACCACTAAAGATGATAGATTATCCAGAAATCAAATTTGTTGCTATTTTAAAAAAATCATTGTCAAATTCAGCTTAATTTTCTTAAAGATACAAAATTCTTGCATCAAGAATCTGTGCTAAGATCAATTTTTTGTGATGCTGAAAACATTGAATTTCATCACAATGAGGCAGAAACAATATATACTATTGAATGGCTTTCTGTTTTTCAAAAGAATTTATTTTACATTGAATATATTTAGTTGTTTTTCTCTTCCATTCTTTGTAAGATAATCCTTTATTTATCATGTAACTTTGCACAGATTCCTTAATTCTTGCAGAGTCTCAATTATTCACCTGTTAATAGGACACAGAGCACTTGGTGTAAGATTTGTTGTTAGGGTTAATGGCTTATTAAATGTAAATATGTGATATGGCACTTAGCTCATGTGAAATACAGGAAATGACTGCTATATATTTAGTAAATCAGTTAAATAGATAATTAGCCAAACTCCATCCATCTCTTCCCTTTTTTATTTGAGGAAGAGGCAGGGGCAGAGAGGGAGACATGCACCAATGTGCATGCACACACACAGTGTGCTCCCATCTGCTGGTTCACTCTCCAAATGCTTGCAGTAGCCGATGAAGCTGGGAGCTGGGGATGCAGTCCCTGTCTCTCACATGGGTGGCAGGAACCCAATTATTGAGCTTTCACTCAAGTCTACATAGACAGGAAACTAGAGTAAGGAGCTGGAGCCAGAACCTGAACCCAGGCACTCCACTGTACATCAGTAGGCTAAATGCCTACTCCTGTCCATATACCTGCTGCTATGCATAAATGGGATTTATTTTTTCGCCTCACTAGTAGGTGAAGACAGGGTAAAGGAAAGTGAATGTGAGGGATTCCCTTATCTCTTTCCCAGAATTTATAAAAGCTTTGTCCATTTGGCAAGCGAAACCAAGACTAATCCTGAGTGTGCCTGGCTCCCAGGGAACGTGTTATGAAGTACGCCTTTGCAGTTCAAGTCCCACCTTGACTACTGCGTGGTGTGTGCATGGTTCCCAGAGATAGGAATCAGATCTGCACAGCTTCAGCCAGCGAGGGGAACAAACAACTTGAAGGAGAGTGCCACAGCCACAAATATTGCACCAGCAGCTAAGCACACGCTTGGGTGCGCCGTGGGCTGTCTCTGCTGACGTCTCATTCTCAGGGCTCTGACTACTAATAAAAGGTCAGCATTTGGAGGCTCTCTTAATCTCAGTTACTTAAAAAAAAACTTATGTCAAGTGAACACTTTACATGTTGTTCACCCACGTAGCCAGTGTTCCCGCTGAAGCTAAAATGGATTGCTTACAGAAAACGCACAGGACTGCTTCCACAAAGTCTGCTCCTGCTGATTACTTCCCTGAAAGCGGCCGCTTCCTAATCCTTTGATCCTCATACCAGTGAACTCTTAGAGAGTGTAGCAAAAAGGACAGAGTTGAGATTTTTAGTGTGACAAGTGGAAGAAAATCAATTTTGACTTCCCAAAGATAGAACTCGTGGTGCAAAAGATCACCAGTCACAAATACGTGTCCTCTCTGGTTGTCCTGGGTGACTGCAAGTGCCTAAGAGGTGCAATGTGATCCAGACAACGGAAGCTTTTTTTTTTTTTCTTCAAGAAGAAAAGAAAGGAAGTCTGATGTTGGGACCACATCATGGACATCAACACCCTGTCTGTCCTGTTCCTTGTGATTGTGCTTGATGTTACAGATTCTAAGCACTCTAGCATTCCACCAGAGGATTTACACATTGATTAGGAGTTAAAAGCATTTGTAAGTTTGGATGACTGTTTCTTACTTCAGGAAAACCAGATCTTCCCTGTAATTGGCAGTCCTATTATGAGTGGATATTCTGTTAAGCTTCTTAGAACTTCTAAGTAACTGAAAAAAGCAGATGCATTTTGTCTTAGAGTCGCACCATATTTTGGGCTATCATATAACCTAGGTCAGTTCAGATGTTACATGTATGTGATGAAACATGGGATAAAAAGCAATAGTGAAAAGAAATTATATGCATTCCCACATTACCCACTATTACGTTGCATAGTTATTTCACCAGCCTTTTTCATAATCATACTGTTACAGATTTGGTTGCAATTGTTTTTACCTTTGGAATAAAGCTATTATATGCCAAAAGGTATAAAGAAATTAAGATAGCCTTTCCATAATTCATAACACACGTGGTTGTTTTGAATGTGTTTAATTATTATCTCGATTCAAGTCAATACAATGGTGATTTATTGCCTTTTGAGAGCTGCTTGTGAATGTCTCATTAGGAAGAGCTACTAAGGAATCCATTGCAATCCCTATGAAGGCATATTTAATGTCAGCTCAGTAATGACAACACTGCTTCTTAAGCTCCATTTGCATGCCAAAAAATCTGAGCAACAAACAAACCCCACTACGATAATAGAATTCAAAAATTAGTCTATATTTTTTGGCTATTGTCTAGGGATAAGAAATGCAGCTTTCCTTAAATGAGAGAAAGAAAAATGCAGTTTAGGGAACTGGGGTTTAAATCTACATGGAAATTTGAGATAAAAGATGACTCTAGTTTTCTGTACAATTAGCACATATCTTTTTTTTTTTTTTTTTTTTTGACAGATAGACAGTGAGAGAGAGACAGAGAGAAAGGTCTTCCTTCCGTTGGTTCACCCCCCAAATGGCCACTACCTCTGGAACTATGCCATTCCAAAGCCAGGAGCCAGGTGCCTCCTCCTGGTCTCCCATCCGTGTGCAGGGGCCCAAGCACTTGGACCATCCTCTACTGCCTTCCCGGGCCACAGCAGAGACCTGGAGTCGAAGAGGAGCAACTGGGATTAGAACCCAGTGTTCATATGGGCCGCAGGCGGAGGATTAACCATGGCACTGGCCCCAGCACATATCTTAATTATGTACCTAGCTTGTGATGTTCAAGAAAGTATGATAAAGTTCACTGTAACATAACCAGTGGATTTTGTTGGCATGACATCTGATCTGTAGTGGAGCTGAATCCTTGGAAAATTTGGGAAGTTAAATGGACATCATGACTTAAGATTTGAAGACCTTATTTTGCATTCTTGATCAGAAGCATTCATGTAATATTATGTGATGCTTATAATTAACCTTCATTTCAGGAGCTTTTGTTCTGTGTAACATATTTCTCTTTTATACACCCCCTTCATAAAGTCTGGCTAACTCTTCTAAAATTTCTTCTTAGCCATAAATTTAAAAGTGTTAGAAGAAATGATGTAAATAAAGCACTTCGATTTTGACAGTGATTATATTGTTAGCAGAAGCATGCTTATGACTGAAGACTGGTCTATTTTTCACAAATTAATTCTGTAGACTTAGAGTAGATAAGGGTTATAGACATTATTAGTACATAAGAATGCATTGTGCATTTTGCTAGTTTATCTACATTCTTGAGATGGGAACAAATACATTAATTTTTTTTCTAAGCTAAATCATGGCACACAAATGAAATTCCAGTTAGAGATAAGGAAGGTGTCTGCCAGACCGTAATCGTTTGTCGTGATTACAGGCCTGAAACTCCACAGTTAAAGAACACATCAGAAACTTTTGAAGAAATGGCTCTGAACTAGAGTGCAAATGAAGTGCAACGAGCCAGCACTGTCGCCAGGGCAGCAAGGTTGTAAATGTATTTTTGAGAGCTTTAATAGTGGACAAGGACAAGCAGTTAGTCTGGTTGACTCCTTAGAACAAATGTCATTAAAGCAAAAGTGTGGTGCAACTGACTCGATCTTTATTAATGAAAAAAAAGAAAATATGATGCCTCCAAAATGAGGCAGTTAGGGTTGAATTGTGGCAAGCTCTATCTTCACTGACTAAATTACCACTTCACTGGACTGGTTTTGAAAAACGATGCAGCAGAGTTCAGATAGAGGTGTTCTGTGGAGTCTCATGTGTGTTGTTTTCCTTTTAAAATGGTACTGTTTTTCAGTCTACATGACATTTTTTAAATAGCCTCTCAAAGTGTTTTTTTAATTCATTTCAAATGCAGGGTCACACACACACACACACAGAGAGAGAGCGAGTGCGCGTGCACACAATCTTCTGTCCTCTGGTTCACTCCTCCCAGATGCTTCCAACAGTTGGGGCTGAGCCAGGTGGAATCCAGGAACCTGAAACTCCATCCAGGTCTCCCATGTGGATGGCAAGGACCCAAGTATTTGAGCCGTCCTCTGCTAGCTCCCTGGAGTGCATTAGCAGGAAGCTGGAATTTGAAACAGAGCCAGCCTTGAACCTGGGCACACCTTAACCCCTACACCACAATACCTGTCCCTGCGTGATTTTTTAAAGGAAGATTTCTATGGCTTCTTATAACCAATCAGAATGTTTAAAAGATATTTATGTTCTTTTCACTGTAGATGCAGTCATGTAATGGCAAATTCACATAAATTATTCGTAGACTATAGAGAATGGATCTCAGAAATCTACAGATTCTATAGGCATTTTAGGCCTAAGGTACCAAGGTGGCAACAGGTTTTCTCCTTGAATTCCTGCAGCAAATGTTGTTTACACAGGAAACTTTGCACATTTGAACAGAATAATCTCTGATGACAAAGGACATTATTTCTCTGGTTTTCTCTTCTGATTTGCAATCAGGTCTCAATTTGCACTGATCCTGTAGATATCTAAGGTAAGGGCTCTCCTGTCGGAGGAACTCCCCTCTTAAAACTCTGTACCTCTACCTTACAAACGAATAAATCTTAAAAACAAAACAAAACAAAAAAAACTTGGAAATGATCAAACATCAGCTGGATATGAACACCCAATGGTGAATTAGGGATGCCAGGTGAGGGTTGGAGAAAAGGATGCACGCACTGCCCCTCCCACCCACAGTGCTCTCAGAGTTTATGGAGAACTTCCTCTTCTCTGCTAAAAATCCTTTATTCTTTTTTTCTTTCCTGTTTTATTTTTCCAAAGACTCTTGAATTGCCCACACAGAATGATTAGAAACCATTGGAAATTCCTCCGCATATCTGTATGCACCAATACATACAATCTGTAGGCAGCAATGGCCCGCACACAGGCCTCGGAATGTGTGGTTTGCAGCCAGGTCAGGCTACACCCACAAAGGAGACAGATCTCTGATGACTGATGCGGTGGGTTCAAATTACTGCACATGGTACAAGTTACTTAGCGATTACCAGGTGAACACGAGGTTGCCTTCCAGGTAATGTCACCTCATTTCAGCTTGTTCAGTTCCCACATGCTCTTGCCACCTGTCCTGGCAGTTCCCCTGCATTAGGTCACCAAATTCAGGGTCTATCTCTCAGAGCCTGGCCCTTCCTGAGAAGCTCCAGTCATCCTGGCATCAGCAGCAGCCTGGTGAATTATTTACCTGTCAGTTTGGTGGCTCCTCCTCCATCCTCAGCCCTAGGAGACTAAGGAAAAGCTGCAGGCATACTGTTTGAAAGGAAGGGGTAGCCATCAATGTGGTGTTCTATTTCAGACATCAGTTATTAGAAGTTTTCTGAGAGGATCCATATCTATCTTACTCCCCATTGAACTCCTAACTCCAGGTTCTGTGCTTGGTATGTAGTTGGTGTTCAACAAATGTTGACCTTTCCAATTGATGGTTCCTCACTCACTTGACTTACAGTCTCTGTGTTTAGACAGTGCTGACACATTTTAAATCCCATGAGTGACTTTGGTCTTCTCTGGAACAATGGAAGGTTTGCATCCTTGTAAAGAATTCCAATGGTGGCTTGTGGCGCCAGCGCACTGGGTTCTAGTTCCGGTTGGGGCGCCGGATTCTGTCCCGGTTGCCCCTCTTCCAGGCCAGCTCTCTGCTGTGGCCAGGGAGTGCAGTGGAGGATGGCCCAAGTGCTTGGGCCCTACACCCCATGGGAGACCAGGATAAGTACCTGGCTCCTGCCATCGGATCAGCGCAGTGCGCCGGCCACGGCGGCCATTGGAGGGTGAACCAATGGCAAAGGGAGACCTTTCTCTCTCTCTCTGTCTCTCTCTCTCTCTCTCTCTCTCTCTCTCTCACTGTCCACTCTGCCTGTCAAAAAAAATAATAAATTAAAAAAAAAATTCCAATGACTATCTTAGTGACCAAAGTGTTTACAGAATGAATATAGGTGCAATCCAAACTAGTTCTGGCATAAACACCACATATTTTAAAAATTTCGTCATCATTTCCATCCATACTTTCCTGTAAGTGATTAACTGGATGTTACGAGCACAACAAAGCTAGTGGCCTGTGTGATTCACCCTGTAAGATAAAAGTACCTGAGGTTTGAATAAAATGTGATTATGGCATATATCTGTGTATCTTTGAAGAAAATAATGAATAATGGATAATAATAATGGATAATACCCCTTATCGATGATACTGTTTCCTGCAGGTTCTGTAAACCACGGGCACCTGTGGTCTGAAAATACTATTCTAATCAATATGGAATTAAAAAATTTTAAGAGACCACATTCATATAAAATTTTATTTTAGTATAAACTTTGTTATAATTGTTGTATGTATTATTAATCTTTTACTGTGCTTAATTGATGAATGAAAGTTTATTATAGGTATCTGTGTATAAGAAACACAGTATGCCAGGAAATCAGTGCATATAAGGGGTCTTCAAACAGTTAATAAAAATGCATGCTATGAAAAAACTATGCCTGAATTTCAAACGTTTTTGCACCATATTAAACCTATCTTTTCATTCATTTGTTTCTACAAACACTTTAAGGACTCTCACATATAGGAATTGGTACCAGCTATAGTTTCAGGCACCCTGTAGGGTCTGGGACTGTGGCCCTGTGGCTGAAAGGGGTCCACAGAAAACTGCTTCACATCAGTACGTGGAGCTTTACTGTTGCATGCATAGCATTCTACCAGAGTGGGTTAAGCCGAATGACATGGGCATTTTGATAGGACGAAAAATGGTCAGATCTTGGCAATTCCATATTATACTATGTAACTGATCAATGAATGTTAATTTAGCCATCCCCTGCTTTCAATTTCTAAGTATATTAAAAGGTAATACCTAATATACTTGAAGGTAATGCATAAAAAGGAATATCATGAAAATTTGACCGTACCAGTGCCTTGCCTTCATAAGTGGGAAAGTATTTGATTTCAATAAGAAGGTGACCAAAGATTCTGTTACAATTCTTTTTGTTCACGTATATTTAAGGCAGGTATTTTTTTCCCCTTTAAACTATGCTGTATTTTGAAGGAAATTAATTGAAAATGAGGAAAATGTCTTTCTGTTAGTTTGGATATAGTCAACACATACATTTGTTCAAAACCACGTAAGAATTAAAACCTGAAAATTTTTATTATAATGGCAGTTGAAATCCAACCTCAGAAAACACGTACAATCAAACTTGTTTAAAATCCATTTTTAAAATATCCAAGTGATGGCTTAAAATAGTTCTTTTGATTTACATCACAAACTCATGCAAATTGACATTTATAAAGTGTTGCTGTCAGTCCATGTAATGCTGAAGTCTGCACACTCTCCAAAGGAAAAAAACAAAAACCTCTGTTTTGGAAAATCTTTTTTGTATTATTTGTCAAGATGGCTTTTCTAATTCCGATTCAATGTTTAATCTGCCTTGGTATGTGTTGAGTATTTCAGTTTCCTGGAAAACATTTTGCACAGCTCAACTTTAAACTTGGCCGTGTTCAGAGCTCAGAATCCGTGTGCTGCGGCCCTGAGGGGCGTCTTGGGTTTGGGGCTGGTGAAAAGTCTGCCTGTGGAAGAAGAGCAGGCTCAGTCTCAGCTCTCCCGTGCGGAGCTGTTCACACCCTGGCAGCTGGATCTTCTCCTCACCCTTCTCTTCTTCCTGCCATCTCTTCTGGGATCACGCAGCGAGCTGCTGTTCCAAGTACTGTCCCAATGCGGGAGCGCCACCCCAAAGCCAGCATCAGCATCCGTGCAGAGAGTGCTGCACCCGAGAAGGCACAGCTTCCTGCTAGCCAGGCATCCCCTGACAGGTAGATGAACATACCTGCAAATCGGAAGTTAGGTCAAAATAGTCGTTTTTGGGATTCTGTTACGTGGTGTTTTATAGGTACCAAATAGCCAGCAGATGTAGAGTGTGTGTGTTTACTGAGATGACAGTTTTCTCCCTTTTTTAGGCTACCTTCTGGAACTGGTCATGAATGGTGTGTGATATGAAACAGTAATCTATAGCATATGAAGAATATTTTTCTCACAAAGCTATTATTATTACAGTGCAAGTGTTTAGAAGAAATTTTAAGCCCCAGCATAAGAGACTAAGACAGACCTCTCTGCTGATTAGGAGAATCATGTCAGTGGATTTTATCCACCAGCACAATAGGGCTTCAAGGACTGCTTTAGCTCTGCATCAGCAGATCTTTTAGCAGAATTTTGTTTTTGCCCCTTCACTTAATCATAAATAACGAAGATTTCTGTATGTCAAGTTACTTAGGATTCTTGATGAAAGGTGTGATTGTTCTCTGTGTGCTTAAGTACCTTAGCTCAAATCCAGTTTCGTTGCTGCAGAGATATGTTCACATTTAAAACAGTTCTTGATTTCATTTGTGCTGATTTTATCAAAATAAGAAAGAGAAAAAAGGATGCTGTGTCTTTGTTACATGGGTAAACAAGTGATTTTGTCTGTCTGGGCGCCCTGCTAAAAGTTAGCCACTGTAAGCTCAGGGACTCAGGTGAATAATATTAAAATATTTGATCTTTTTAAGGATTTGCCATGACATTTATTTTGTAAAGACCAGGAACTTTATTGAAATTGAACCTTAGAAAAGTGGCTGCCCCAAAATGAAGAAATAATCTAGGAATTGATATAAAGTGGCCACAACCCAAACTCTGGTGGTAGGCTACATGGGAGAAATTTCAGAATAAAAATATCAGCGCTAAAATCATGATGATGCTGGCAGCTTAACACTCGAAGCTCTATTAGTTTCCATCTTTTTAATGCAGTCTTGAGAAACTAACTAATACACACTCTGCTCTTTTCAATATGTACTCCAGCCACTTTCAGAGGTCATCATTCCCTTAGCAAATCAGATATTGGCTAATATTTGAATATTTAATTAGTGCAAGGCACCAGGAAATATTTTTCAATCTGAAAATTTAAATCCTTTTTTGTTTTCATCCTGGCATTTGATGTCATATACACTCAGTCTACAAGTAAGACATTTTCAGCATATCATCAGTCTTCGGCACATATTGTATGCAAATGTCATCCTCTCTTTGAAAATACCTTTTGCATTTTAAGCAAGATCCTATTTTGACAGTTCTTTATGCTTTTGGGGGAGAGTTCTTGTGGAGAGTTAAAAAAAAAAAAGCATCCTGAGTTTTTTGCCTTGGCATATTCGTTTTAATTTGATCACGTCTCTTTAATCACAGTTAACCCTTCCATCAAATCACCTGGAAGTCCTTGTTAAAGTTCAAGGCTTCCATAACCCCCATCAGGGATTCCATGCAGGGGGTTTATACATGTTAACCCTCCGGAATGTGAACTGTTCTTCAGGATTGCCCTGGGGAGCTTTCTACTGCATTTTGGCCAATTGAATTCTAATGTGAGATGGCATGATTATTGATCAAATTTCTAAACTGAATTTCCCAATTTTTAGACTGTGGTGTAAACCAACCCACAGGTTGTCATAACCAATTCAGTCTGTTTTTAACAATATCAGTGAAGCATGCTGGTCTTTAAAACTCATTAAAATGTGGAAAATTATCTGTACATATGCTATCAACAAATCTCTTAACTCCTTCCTCCCCACATTCCAATCTAACACCAAAATTTGTACCTGGGAATTGGTCAGGTGATTCTGTGTGTGTGTGTGTGTGTGTGTGTGTTGTCTCGCCAATTTGATTTTCCTTTTCCCAGTCTTACGTGGGTAGAAATGTGTTTATCCACATCATGAATGGAGACTGAAGGAGAAGAGCTGTACCTCATTGCTGCAAAACAGTTGCTTTTCCCCTAAAGAGGAAATTAAAATCCCACATCAAGATGTGCTTTTGTTGTCAGGGACAGGTAATGTATTTTATTTCTATTTGTTCAGAATGTCTCTTATTTCTATGTATTTTCTAGCTTGCTGTTTTTATTAATAGGTTTTCGTGTGTGGTGGGATGGGAGGATGTCTCTGTTCTGGAGAAGGTTCTTGAAATAGGAACTTGGGTTTGCTGCCAGCCTCAGAAAAGGGGCCACAGTGACACAAGTGTGCACGTCAGAGATTCTCTGGCCTGACCCATCCCTTGGAGAGGGGCAAGCGTGTGTCTTCTGGAACTCGCCTCCATGGTTGTTCCAGAACAGCTTGGGTTCCTAAGTGGGCAGCAGAATAGAACTCTCTGAGCAGTCTTTTCATGCTTTCAGCACCTGGGGGGAGGGGAGGGAAGGTGGGAAGGGGGAGAGAGAGAGAGAGAGAGAGAGAGAGAGAGAGAGAGAGAGAGAGAAAGACGTATGAGAGGACAGTGGGTGAAAGTGAGATGGAAAGAGTAGCTGCCCTGCCTTCTTTATCTCGAGGAGGAGAAGCTAATCACTGTGTGGTCCCTCTTGCTGCTGGTGTATGCTGGCCCTCCTGTCCTCCCTCCACCGTGAATCACATAGTTTCTCTTTACAGATGATTCGGGTGCCAGAAGAATACAACAAGAAAGAAAATGTAGGCACGAAACTGATACTCAGTTTAGAATATAGCAAAAGTACTTTCAATGCTATCTTTCTTTGAGAGTATTATTTGCTAAAGGTCTTAATGCCCAACCTAATCTCGGCATAGAAAACACCGGTGAAACAGTTGATAATAATTTTAATAAATGCTCACACCTGATAGTTGATGACATGCGTAATTATGCCTGGCAGGAACTCCTTTACTTCTTCTAGAAAGGAAAAACTTTATGAAGTAGTACCTCTCTTATATACACGAGAAAATTGAGACCAGGAGATAGGAAGTACTGTGAGTAAATCCCCACTGTTGCTCTTGTGCTAGGTGCTTCTCTAATATTGAGCGCGCGTGTGTGTGTGTGTGTGAATGTAATCATAGAACCCTGCGCAAATCGAGATAGATTAGTTTTTTAAAAAGGAATTGAATTGACTGGTAAATTATTAGTACTTAGAAATACCACTTGGCAGCTCAGGGATTGCCCTCAGTGTGTTAATATAAGCAGTGGAATGTCCAACAGATAGTTTCAATCCAATTAAAGTGATCTGTTGTGACTGTATTTGACTGGAGGCAATGGAAGAAAGATGGCTAAAATGTCCTTCCAAGATTATCCTCTTTTAGAATCCAAAACTTGAGAGAATTTCTGAAAAATGATTAGAGGGTGACTTATTTTATGTACTCTACAATATATATTACCAAGTCATAAATCAGGCTGCTTGCTCAGTGATTCAAAGTGTCTTTGGATAAATTTCTTTAATATTTTAATTGAAATATGAGGCAACCACTCCTCAGGATTTTTATTTCTGGTAGGCATATGAGGTCCTTTAATTAGTGTATCCGTTCTTTTTCTTGCTGAATGTTTTCCTGAATAAGAATAAAGGCAGCCAAATTAGACTAACGTATGGAAAAGGAAGTCCTGGCTTTGCTAGCTCTCCCAGGGAGAGTATCCAGGCCCTATATTTTTGGCTGGAGTTCTCAGATGAGAGAAAATGCTTTTCCTGGCATGCATTGTGTAACAGTTGTTTGTGTACCTTGTAGCTTAGCAGACTCTCTCAAAGGTAGTCCTCCAGGGGAATAATCCTCTGCTTTCAAAGGTGAAAATTGTGTATAGCAAGTTTTACAAAAGGAGTTTTAAAATAGAAAATTATTTCTATTTAGAACATATATTTAAATTGTAGCATTTGTATACTGTAAAATTGGATATATAAGCAAACCACTTCCTGGCCCCAGGTGAGGCAGGGAGTGGAGCGTTAGGAGATGTGTGCATAGCTCATAGTAATCCATGCCATGCTGGGCTTGTTTATTTCTGCACTGGAGCGTGCAGGTTGCACATATCCGATTGCGAGTGCTTTCACTTTTCTGCCTCGACTTTCTTCACCTAATGATGGGGTTAAAAATGCCCACTTGATAGCATTGTTTTGTGGGTTAAATAAAACCAACTCCAAAAAACCTGCAGCTCAGTACTTGGTATACAGTCTTTGCATACTCAGGACCTGGCAGCGATGATGGTTGGTTTTGGTCTCAGGATCTGTGCAGTGTGTGAGATTTGCAGTGGTCACTGAGAAAGGGTCTTCTTGGGATTATTGTTGAGATGGAGGCTTCTAAAGATGGAAACATCAACGTGCTGGGAGCTGAGATGGAGCCTTGTCTCTGACTGCCAGAACTTTAGCTGGAGGCATGAGGTCCTTGGAAGTTTTGCTTTCAAAATGCAGCGATCATGATGTCTGCAGAGGGCCACCGGCAAAATAGCCAAGGTTCCCTGAGTGATTGCACCTGCCCCAGCGGCTGGTCCCTGAATCTTTCAAAAGTAACAGTCTGTGGTACATAGAGAACCAGGGCTATTGTATAGGGAATGGTTAGGACCTCCTGTGGCAGGAACTAGGGCATTAAACTGAGGATTAACACAAAATGATCTGAGGCCCAGGGGAGGAGTTTGGGGGTTCTTTGAGAGAAAGAGCTTCCTTCCATAAAGAAGGGACCAAAGATAATCATGTATTTCAAAGGGCCAGCCAGGGAGAGGAGGAGCCTCCAGTGTCAATGAAGAGCTGCCTGTAGCCCAAAGGAAAAAGCTTCAAGGGTCGGGGAAGAGATGGCTTTCTTACCTAAGGCATCCTGGAATATGACAAAGGGCTAGGTCCTGCCTGGAGTGAAGGTTAGAATGCAGAGGCTCACAGGGCTCAGAATCGGATCCAATCTAGCAGCAGTGGCAATGTTTTATTCTGTCATCCCAGCCTTACATCTCAGCTCAGCGACAGGAACCATTTAATAGGGACCTTGAACTATCATCTAAGAAAGGAACCATAAGGAAATGTAGACCAAGGAAAATTACTCTGAGTATTTGTAATATGGCTAGAACCATGATAACTTCCCCTGTTTGTGCATTTGTTATACCATCCATTTCCTTGTTAGAGAATACAGTCCTTAAGCGGAAAAGATTGTGTGTATTTTTGGAGACCGCAAGGCAGAAAAGCTAGGTAGGGTGTCCTATGCCATAGCTGAACTGAGAGAAAGGAAATTGGAAAAGTAGAGAAAGTGGCAGGCCATTAAAGGAGAGTGGAGAGAGAGAGAGAAGGCTGCACTCCTAGGAGTCTTGCTGAAGAGAAAATGAATGCATATAGAGCTAGCCCTTGAAGGAGACATGAGTCCAAGGGCAAGGATCTATTTATTCTTGATTGCCTCAATCTAGGCACCAAAGCTGTACGAGAGAGATGACTAAAGGAATTTAATGAGTTTCTATTTCAACAAAGCCCAGATAAATTTCTTTAACTTGGTTTGTTAAGAACAAAGATATTAATTGAGAAAAACTAAAATACACTGGAATCAAGTCGATGAACTTTACACATACACGCACACGCGCGCACACACACACACTCACACACACACACAAGTAACTGCATCGTGTTAGGTATAGCTGTGGCTCCTGAGAAGTATCAAGGCCCAATTGGTGGCTAAGGGACTGGAAGTTGAGTGCCCAGCCTTTTCTGTTGAATTAAGATTCTCTCTACCTTGGGGCTGGATTGCTCTGTTAGCTGAGTATGGTCTTGCATTGTAGTATATCTCTCCAAAGGCTTTAGGACTGCAGGAGTGCCACCGTCTTCCTGAAGTTCCTTCAGGGCAGTTGAAAGCTTTCTATCTTAACTCATCCTTTCCACCATAACTCCTGCTGTTCCTATTTCCTATCAATCTCTTACATTTGTAAAATCAGTTATTATAGAAAACAGTTCAAATGGATTCTTCATTCCATGGAATCAAGGCATAATGACTTTTTCTTTAAACTATCACACTTTGCCTTTGAGCTCGGTTTCTCAACCCCAAGGAGTGGACAGTGTAGTCCTCTTTGTCTGGTTTCCACTTTGATTCCTCCAGGCTTCTTGTTCCTGGTCCCTAGTGAGGTCTGTCTGCATTGTCCTGTTACCCTAGAGGCTCACTCACAGTCAAATGGTCTAAGAGTCCCTGAGACTTCATGGTCCTTCCACCTGGGCATTCCAGGTCTTAAGTGCTGTTCATGATGGCCACCTGATTGTTGACCATGTCTGCTCTCAGGAGAGTGAACACACAGAATTCTGTGATCTTTCCTGAAATTAGGTGTCACGAGGTTTTTACAGTTTCTACTCTCAGCGCATGGTTTGTTGTCCAGGAGTGAGGATTTATAGTTTCCATGAAACTAGCCAGCTATTAAGAAGCCTCAGTTAAGTCTATTTTTATTTCTTTGTGTCTATGTCCAGGGAGTTAGTTTTTTTTCCTTTCCAAACTTGCTCTTTCAAATATTCATTTTTTTTGTGGCTCCAGGCAAAAAAGAAAACAGTCATGCATCCAAACCACTCCTATCCCAATAGAAAACTCCTTTTCAGCACTTTTTAAAAAAGATTTATTTTATTTATTTGAAAGAGCTACAGAGAGGGGTAGAGACAGACAGAGAGGGGTCTTCCATTCTCTGGTTCACTCCCTAAATGGCCACAACAGTCGGAGCTGAGCCAGTCCAAAGCCAAGAGCCTAGAGCTTCCTCCTGGTCTCCTACATGGGTTCAAGGGCCCAAGGCCTTGGGCCATCCTCCACTGCTTTCCCAACAGCATTAGCAGGGAGCAGGATCAGAAGTGGAGCAGCCAGGACTGGAACCAGTGCCCACATGGGATGCTGGCACTGCAGGCCGGGGCTTGAACACCCTGTAGCACAGCACTGGCCCCCCCTTTTAAGCACTTGTAAATCTTTTTCTTACATTAGCCCTGATGTTCGCAGCTTTTGAAATTATCCTTAGAAGACAGCAGATTAAGGGTAAGGTGAATATCTCAGTATTCTGTGAGAATGGGTGGAGTCAGATGGCTGCGGACTTTCACAGTGGTTTCTGGGGACACAGGATGCAGGATAGAAGTGGAGAGATGTGGGTCAAATAATAGAAACTAGCAGATATTTAGAATGAACAGGTCCAGAGAGCCAATGTACATACTGAGGACTGTAGTTAATAGTATTGCAGTGTATTGTATTGTACTGGAGATTTTTTGCTGTCAGAGTAGATTATAGCTGCTTTTGCCATACATGCAAAACAAAAGGTGGTTATGTGAGGTGATGGATAAGGTAATGAGCTTCTCTATTTCTTATACCTTACTTATATACAATACAATTTATACACATTGGAAAAAAAATCCATCCCTATCCTTAAAAATTTTAACTCAGAGCTCGCATGTTGGAAACTGGACAACCACATCTTTAAGAATGGATACGTCCCTTCACATACCACCCTGTTGATTTCTCTCCTGGTGCCTCTTCACACGACATGTTAAGGCCTGCCAGTTCAAAGAGGACTATGAGAAGTGAAGTCAGCCTTGTCCGTGCTAATTGGTGTCTCACATAGATAAATCATCTACTTATCAGGTGTCTTTTCACTTTGTGACAACATGCGTTAAGAATGCTCAGAGAATGTGTTGTTAACACTCAGATATTTTGTGGGATGAACTCTCCAGTGTGGAGGGGCAGGAGCTCAATTCGGACCTTCATCCTTCACCCTTAGCCTTCTGTAGGATTTCTGTTTTTGTCTCATTCTGTAAAATGATGAATTTTTGTCTGATGACTAAAGCTCTGTGCAAAATGCCTTGGTAGCTTTAAGCACAAAGGGACCAGTGTCTTTTCCTTTGCAGTTTAGAAGCCTAGTGTCATATGGAGTTCTGCTGTGTGGGTGCATATGTCAGTGGTCATAGCCAAGCTACACTCGGGTTGGGCCGGTGGGTGGTCCTGTGTCTGTCCTGAGCTCCTGCTTGCTTGGAGACTTGCGGCCTCATGGTTCAGGCTGTGGAAATAGACTTCAGTGATGTTGATGGTGGCTGCAGCACCCAAGTTTATTTGCTTTATATTCTGTTTCCTTGCCCTTCAGAGAATGTGCTGGGGAGAACCATTCGGGGGAGTTTCAGTTAAACTTCCTTAACACCAGCAGCATTGTCATTTCAGCTTAACCTACTTTTTTCCTCCCTCCTCTCTTTCGGTAAATAAATATACTGCCTTCTGTTGAGGCAAGGATTTGGGAGGAGTTTCAGGAAAATCATTCCTCACATTTTAGAGGTTGTGTATAATAACTTTGCTTATGCTGTAAAAATGTTAATAGCTTCTGAAGAATAAAAACTCCATAATAATTGCCCATCTATAAGGAGAATCTTATGGTTTTAGCTGCAATCTATGGTCCCAAATGGGGAAAGAGTAACATAATACCTTTTATTTATGCATGGTTTGTGAACTGATTTGCACAAGGGGCTTTGCATTTATAAAAATGCATCTCACTTTGTATGCTTCTTAACCATTTAACGTTTGATTTGCCAAGAGGGCCAAATTTTGCTTTTCCGATGCAGCAGTATGACCTTATACTATCTATATGTACCATTAAGTGCATCTTAAATGAGTTTGGAGACATGACTTTGTGAGAAGATCAGACCCTGACAGCAGGCCCTTGGACATTTTAGTAACTCATATAGCCTCATTTCCATTTCTCTTGCTGACATAAGTCATAATAAGAGCAACGAAGAATTTCCTTAATGAACTGGTTGAACATGGTGTATATAACGTTGAAGAATGTTTCCAGTTCTGAAATTTGGAAGGGTGGTGTTTAAAAGCACTGTAGTTAGTTGTCTCAACAGGTGGTAGCTGGTAATTGATAATTATATTTAAAGTATGTGCATTCATTGTGGTTGGTAGTAATATAGCATTTTTATCCACAGATCTCAAAGCATGTGTGAATAAATATGCATTATTTCCCTATTTTAAATAGCCAGAGACTCACTGAACGTTAATTAGATATAAGCAGACAGGGAAATTTCATGTCCCCTGCTTGCTTAGAGCTACTAAAAAAATTCTTCTAGAAACTGGGATAAAGAACACAATGTACCTGATCTTTAAATAACTACCATTTGGGGGCCGTGAAACACCATGGAACACCAAATGCCCCTGCACACCTGGTCCCCCAAGCTGCTCCCCAAAAGCATTCTAGCGAATCTGGCAGAAAAGACTTACGGGATCACGCCAGAGTCCAAGTTAACTCCCCCTGCCATCCAACCAGGGAGCCAAAGAGGGCTACCGTGTTCCCTGCACATTGCATGCGACTTCCTTTTTTTTTTTTTTTTTTTTTTTTTTGACAGGCAGAGTGGACAGTGAGAGAGACAGAGAAAGGTCTTCCTTTGCCATTGGTTCACCCTCCAATGGCCGCTGCTGCCGGCGCGCTGTGGCTGGCGCACCGCGCTGATCCAATGGCAGGAGCCAGGTACTTATCCTCGTCTCCCATGGGGTGCAGGGCCCAAGCACCTGGGCCATCCTCCACTGCACTCCCTGACCACAGCAGAAAGCTGGCCTGGAAGAGGAGCAACCGGGACAGAGTCCGGCTCCCCGACCAGGACTAGAACCCAGTGTGCCGGCGCCGCAAGGCAGAGGATTAGCCTAGTGAGCTGCGGCGCTGGCCGCGACTTCCTTCTGAATTCCCATGAACCTCCTTACCAGGGAAATACTTACTGGACACCCCCTGTGTGGCGCACTCTTTTCTGAGTGCTAGTAGAGCAGTGGTTGAAACAGTGTTGGCTGTGATTTCAGGAAAGAGGGCTGATTTGTGCCGCACTTCCTCCTCCTCCTCACAGCTTTCTGGATCCCATCTGTGCCCATGCTCTGCAAAGAAGGGCGGCCCACCTTCCTCCACAAAAGCTCTCCCACCTGGCGCATCCTGATCGGACTCCGGGACATATTCCTGAGTGCTATTTTCTGTAGTTTGTTATTTTAGTTTTTGAAATGGGTGTTATGAAAACAATAACTGCCTTAAACATGGTTTCTCAAACACTCTGTACTGCCCACTTCTACCTCCTGTTCTCCCCTAATCCCAGCATGTGAAGAGGCCTTTTTCTCAGTAGTGGGGAGGGACCTGGCCCACCTTAGGATCGGCCTGACCAATGAGTGCCCTTCCTCGGACCAGACCTGAGGGGCTCTAGGACTCAGTGGCTCCCAGGGCTGAGGCCCAAGGCTGATCTAGGCTGGCGGCAGGGAAAATTGACTCCCAGGAGAGATCAGGATCAGGAGAGCCTTTGAACAGCTTCTTGTTTGTCTTCTCTCATGTCTGTCTTCCCAGAAGATGCCAGAATTTTTTTTTCTGATTTCAGTTCCCCAAGCTTCATCCTCTTTGTTCCCCTCAGTATTGGTTTCTGCTCACTGACTATGAGTGTCCCCCAGACCGGTACCCCGGAGGAGGGCTTGACTCCTTCTGATCCACTGCTTCTGGATCCAAAGCTGTTGGACTTGAGAGCTGCAGGTTGGACAGATTAGCTGTATCCACTGCCATAACCTTAGCAGGGAAAGGAGAAAGCACAGTGGTGTGGTCCTCTTTGGCCCCACCATCTCCTCTAGCACTCCCTGTCCTGTCCTGCCCTGATATGGGTAAGTCTTTCCTGGAGGGTGTTGAACTCTGCACCTCTGTGTCCATTTGTTCCTATCGATGTTTCATGGGCAGCCGCTTACAACCCTAGAAACTAGAAGGAAGCCTGGCAAGCAGTAGAGGGAGGGTCTGGCCAGAGGGTGATGCCCAGGGCAGGAATGTTCTTGCCTTTCACTCCATTAAGGCCCTCTCAGCTGTTCCAGGAGCGGCTTCCCTCCTAGAATAGCAATTACATGCAGCTGATGCTTACCAGCAACCCTGCGCTCTTTGTTCCAGCACTGGACTCCTGGGACAGCTGGTGTGTGTGTTTAGCACCCACATTCCAAGCTTTGGGTACAGTGGGAGCTCAGAGCACCAGCAGACCTGTGAAGAATTAACTGAGTGATATCTGCCAACCTTTTCTAAAGATCAGGGTGTGAGATGAAGCTGCAGCCGAGAAAATAGTAGCTGGAAAGCACCTTAGAGTAAATTGGCCACAATCTTGCCTGGTTTGCATATTTTTTGCATGTGCCTGTGATATGCATTTCAAATCATTTGCCTGAATTTCCCTCTAACTAGAGGTACAATTAAATACCTCCAATTCTGGATTTCTATTCCCTACACTACAGGTAGCTGTAGCTGGTTTGTTCTGTTGGGTCTCCCTCATTGCAGATGGAGCCAAGTTTAGGTGGAAAGGGAAGTACCCCCAGCACCTGTCACCACTATGACCAGATCAGATTTAAAGGAACCTTAGTAAAATGTCCATTTCATACCTGTTGTGTATACTTTGTAGGCTGTTGACTGTCCAGTCATCGAAGACACATTTAAATGTTATAGCCTCAGCAGTGTGCAGCAGCAGGGCCTCCAAATACTGCTTCAGCGCCTCCTCCAATCACCCAAGTAACTCAGCAGCCACCCACACGTTTCCACAGTGACTTTGTCCTGCACAGTGGCAGGTGTCTGGCTTGCCAGTCACGCTATGCTCTCTCTGCTTCCTGGGTTAATTTGCTCAAGAAGCTGACTGGCCTATATGTTACAATTTCAGTGGGAAGTGTGCATTCCAGACTAGTACATGACTGCCTCAAAAACAAACTTTGGAAATACAACCTGTTCATAAGTTGTGGACCGCCTGTATTTAATACTTTCTTGGCAGTACGATCTACTTTCAAAATTTTATGCTTCTTATGGAAAAGGACATTCTGGAAACTGTTTAAAATTCACAAAAGTTTGGATTCTTTCTCCAGCATATATTTCATTTATTTTTGGCTGTATATTTGACACATGCTTAGGTCACTGTGACAGTTTATCTTCAAGTAGATACTCCTGCACTGCTGCTGTCTTCCCCACGTACAGAGATGCTTCTGGGAAAATTCTTTTACCAAACAAGAGTCAATACCTGGGTGACAGGATGCCTCCAGTGCTTTCCATTGAACAAAGATCTGCTTTCGGAGGAGCCATGCCCTCCCACCCTGGAAGCAGCTGCAGGTATGCAGCGTCTGGTACAAATCCCTCAGATTCTCTTGGACACAGGCGCAGGCTTTTGCTCCAACTCTCTGGGATGCTTTATCTCAGATAAGTCGCTTTGCACACACATTTCGGCTTTTCTAGCTTTCCAGGCCTCTGTTTTTGTTATTGCTATGCTTCCTTTTCAACACGAGGAGCTTGGTATCTTTAAACAATAGCTACAAAAATCCCTTTTGTGGGCTGGAGTAGCCACAGGGACAGAATTCATTTACGGGTTCAGAGTCTCTGGTAGGTTCACTATGAAAGCCTGCCTCCTCCCTGGTCAGTTCTTTCTGCGTTAACCTTGGACTTCCTGACAGCCTTTCTCTCCATCCTCTGGGATGGAAGTGATAATACTGGGGTGGGCATATGGCACTACAGTTAAGGTGCTGCTTGGGATGCCCACATGTCATATCAGAGGGCCTGGGTGTGAGTCCTGGCTCTGCTTTTGATTCCAGCTTCCTGCTAATGCACACCCTGGGAGGTGGCAAATGATATCTGAAGTACTTGGGTCCCTGTGACCCATGTGAGAAACCCTGACTGAGTCCCTAGCTCCCAGCTTCAGCCTGGTCCAGCCCTGGCTATTGCACACATTTGGGGGAGGGAGCCAGTGGTTGGAAGATCTGTCCCTGTCCCTTACAAATAACGTTAATTAACCAACTAATTTTTAAATAATTAGTTTTTAGAAGAAGTGAGAATACAGGCTAACTGTCCACAAAGGTTTGTGAGGGGACAGCCCTGAAGCAACAGCCCCTCCTTAACCACTGCGCCACTTGCAGCCCCAGGGCTCACCGCTCACAGGTACCTGCATGAGAGGTCAGGTCAGCAGAGTATCCCTTCATTCTCTCCACCCACAGACCTACTGTGTGACCAGCGCTGCGCTATTTGTGAGAGTTAGAGCCCAGTCTTCCTGCTGAGGAAAGTGTGAGACTGGAACCAACAGATGACGATGCAGCCTGCCGAGTGTACAGATGGAGACAGATACCCAGAGTGTGGCAGAAACCGGGTAGGAGCAACTAACTTGCAGGAAGATGGAACAGGGAAGTCTTCCTGGAGGAGGGCATCCGAGCTTGGCCTCCCTCTGGAAAGATGCGGGGAGACCCAGGCAGGTCATTGTATGCCGAGAGGTCAGGGTGAGCAAAGCAGGGGGTGCAGGAGTGGATGGCCGTGAACGCATTTCACCTGCTGATGTGCCAGATCTCTCCTTAGTGCCCCTACACCCTGCTCGCACCACCCCAGAGATTCCCTGCAAGCCAGGGGCCTGCATTTTTCTCACTGTGTCTGGGGGCAACTGCCATACTTTTTGGCACACCAAACGCTTGTGCCTATTATAGCTCTAAAATGCCTCTGGGGCTTAGTAATGGTTCTGAATTGAAAGCAGATGGACATTTGCAGGAAACAAATACTAGTAGTTTAGCACTGTTCCCTGTATCCATGATCTCAAATATCTCAAAATGTATGTGGTTAGGCACGCTCTTTCTGTGCACCTTGCAGCAAATACTCCCTTGCTAGGTGGTGGTTTTGGGGGAGGACTGTGAAGTGCACGCGGCCAGTGCTCGTGGGGAAATGCTGTACCCCCTTGTGTGCCAAAATCCTCAATGCTACGCATTCTCGTTTCTGAAGGGCGAGGAAACTGGCCTCGGCGTGCCCAGGATTTGGCACAGGAAGAGCAGAAAGCAAGCAGCACCTTGCCAAGAGGGACTGGTTCCCCTGACCTATTGCCACACGGACACAGGAGCCATCTCTCGGGGGCTTAACCCAGCGAGGCACATAGCCTGGTGCTAGGAGGGAGAATGAAGGTTTATCTCTACTTTCATTCATTCAGCGTGGTTGCTGAGCACCTACTGTGTGCTGAGATACAATGGCCAGCAAGATAGGCCTGGTCCATGTCCGCATTAAGCTGACAGTTTTGTAGGTACTGAGTATCATGAGTGTTTCCAAAGGGGAGGTGAGGAGTACAGCAGGCAGTGGTAATGCAGGAAGTTAATCTGATCTGAGTTTCAGGGGAGACCTCAGCGGGTAGCACAGGAGCAAGACCTGAAGAATGAGTAGGGCAGTGGGTTGTGAGAACTGTGTTCCAGGTAAAAAAGACAATGTCAGGGCCCTACCAAGAATCAGAGAAGCCGGCGAGGACTGAGCCTTGGCCTGTTTCAGGAAGGGGACATTTAGGAAATCATTGCTGAGTGTCTACAGTGTGCAAGCAGTGTTCCTGTCCCTGAGTACAGAGTAGTGAACCAAACAGTCTAGAACATCCCCCAACCTGCTGGAGCTCACTTTTCAGGAGAACTTTCTCCCAGGGGCTCAGAGAAGCACTGCAGAGTTTGATATGAGTGACATGATTCCTCTGCCTTGGCTCAGTGGAGTTCATAAATCTGAGCAGGGGATTGCTGGTGGGTCTAGCGAAGGAAGGAACAATAGCAGCATCTCTCTTAACGACAAGTCTTCAACCAGCCCATAAGCTTCAACATGTTAGATGCTGTTTTCTTCCAGAACAAGAATTTACTGAGATTTTGTCACTATTGTTTAAAGATACCAAACAAGTGATGTGCGATGACCTCAGGCCTTGGGCTTTACACTGAAGATGTCATATTTCTGAAATTAATTCTTCTGGAATAACATGTTAAGGGCATGCTTCCTGAGAGACAGCTTCCTGTAAACCTGCCTGAATCCGAGTGGTTGATAAGAAATGGCAAGCTGTGACACATTTGGTTAAGTAGTCCATCTGCCTGTTCATAACGTGGACAGTAATTTCTCATAGACAGTTGCTTCAGCCCTGAGAAATACCCAGTTTCCTTTCATGATCTGCTTATCCACAAGCAGATACTCCTGTTTCCCGTATTTTTATAATGGACCACACAAACTTGTTTTTCTCGGTATAGACTTTAAATAATTTAATGTGAAATTTATACATAAAATGCTTCCATGTTAGTTACATTATTTATATGTGAAAATGTTTCAACAAGGTCATTCTGGTATGAGAAGTAAGGAACTTTTTTTGATGAAGTAAAACTTGGGGTCTACACGGGTTTGATTTTGTAGCAGACGATCACAGGCAGCGGGACAGGAAGCAACAGAATTTGAATAGTCGTAAATACAAGTGTTGGTGTGTACTGACCTTGCTCTATGTCCTCTTTTAAAAAAGTTATTTATTCATAGATTTATGCAGAGAGAGTGAGAGAGCGAGAGAGAGCGAGAGAGCGAGCGAGAGCAGGCACATCTACTGGTTCAAATCCCCAAATGCCCTCAAACAGTTGAGCTAGGCCAGGCTGAAGTCAGGAGCTGGGAACTCCAACCTGTGTCCCACATGGATGGCAGAGATCCATGTACTTGAGCCGCCATCCACTGCCTTCTAGAATGTGCATATATTAATAGGAACCCGGAATAAGGAATGGAGCAGAGTCTTGAACCCAGCACTCTGATTTGGGATGCAAACATCCTGAGTGGTGTCTTTACTACTGTGCAAAATGTCCATCCCCTTTGCTCTGTATTCTGTGTATAGTACCAAGGCCCCATGGATCCTTGTAGCATCTGTTAGCCAAAACTCACTTGGAAATCAGTTTTTTGGAGTTTGGAAAAGTAATGGTGGATCTGTTATCTGTAATACAGTTAACAAAGTCTAGGGCTGTACCTGCAATTAAACATATTAACATTTCTTTCACCATACTTGTGAATATTTTACCATAGGGGGGTAAATAAATAGTTAAGTAAATAAAAGTTAAGTTTTACTACTAAATGGATTTTCTTCATTCTGTTTTTTTATAGCTTTGTAGGTTTTAGGATACAAATATACAAATAAGAGATCATGAATCAGTAATAGAATCCCAAAAGAATTTTAGAAAGTTTGCTAGACTGGCCTGTGCTGTGTAAACCAACAAATGAGAAATATGTCTGGAAGTACTTGTTATCTCATGTGGGATATATAAGTTCCTTTTGCTTCCCACTTTATAGGACTGTAGGTAGCTTGATTAGTCTTGTTACTTTTTTTTTTTTTTTTTTTTTTTTTTGACAGGCAGAGTTAGACAGTGAGAGAGATGGAGAGAAAGGTCTTCCTTCCGTTGGTTCACCCTCCAAATGGCTGTCATGGCCAACGCACTGCGCCGATCCAAAGCCAGGAGCCAGGTGCTTCCTCCTGGTATCCCATGCAGGTGCAGGGCCAAGCACTTGGGCCATCCTCCACTGCACTCCCAGGCCACAGCAGAGAGCTGGACTGGAAGAGGAGCAACCGGGACTAGAACCCGGCACCCATATGGGATGCCGGCGCCGCAGGCGGAGGATTAACCTAGTGAGCCAGGGTGCCGGCCCCAGTCCTGTTACTTTCAAATAAGGTGAGGAAGTGAGTAAATGAACAGGTGAATGAAGGTGGGGTGAAGGAACCGTGATGCATGTCAGATGGTAAATGTCACCCTTCCCTTCTCTGTTTCTTGCTGCTGTATTCTCAAAACAGGAGTCTGGGATGAGGTGATCCCCAGACCCTCCCTGAGCTACAGTGGGTTTTAGGTCAGGAGGACTTTCTGAGTCAGTCACAGGAGAATTTTAAGAGCTAGAACAAGTCAAGCTCCTTCCTTCTGGAGGCCTTTGAACTTGTTCTTCCCTCTGGCTAGAGTCCTTTCCCCCACTTTCCCCTGACTGGCTCCTTACTTGCAGATCTCAGCTCAAGTGCAATCCCCCTGGGGGCCTTCCTATGCCAGCAGCTACTCCCCCCTTGCCTTAGGCCTCTTGCAGATTCTTGTATCTGTCTATGCCCTGTTGATCTGAATCCCTCCCTCACATGTGTGCTCCACCGGACAGCGGCTTTTTCTCTGCTGAATCACTTTGGACCTACGACAGTGACTGGCAGACAGCACTCCGTGAGTGTGTGTTAAACAGATGAGTAAGCGAATGAACGTGTTCACGGTTGCTGGCATGATACAGACCTGGCCCATGTCTTTCATTTATAACTTTGAACTGTTCTGACTTAGTGCTGGTGACAGCCTGGTGAGAATTGTTACAATTTTATAGAAATATGAATATAAGTAATTTTTCTCTCCTTTTCTATTCACTTACCTTCCTAGTGACTCATAGTCTTTCTGTGTCAGAAACAAACAAGAGAGAAGAGAGACAAAGAACTGAAGTCATAATTTTTGAATCTTTTTTTCTAGATAAATGTTCTATTAATAAAACAAAAATCCGGAGCAGGTGTTTGATCCAGTGGTTAAGACACCGCTTGGGATGTCTGCCTCCAATAGCAGAGTCCCTGGTTCCAGTCCTGGCTCTGCTTCTAATTCCAGCTTCCTGCTAGTGCGCACCCTGGGAGGCAGCAGGTGATGGCCTAAGTACTGTGTCCTTGCTGCCATGTGAGAGCCCTGGGTCCAGTTCTTAGCTTCTGACTTCAAATTGGCCAAGCCTTGGTTGTTGGAGGCATTTGGGGAGTGGACCAGTAGATGGAAACTCTCGGTCTCCCTCCCCCTACCCCTCCCTCTCTCCCTCTCCTTCTCTTACTCTCTTTCACTTTACCTTTCAAGAAAAATGAAAATAAAAGATAAGGAAATGTCTTTTTATAAATTTCACCTGAGAATATTCTATTATATGTAGTTTTAAATCTTGATTATATTCCCACTATTATTAAAACTACACCATTCAGATATTTAATTTCTTGAATTCTTGCCATTATTAGTGATTTATATTTTGTTAGTTTCTTAAAAATGACAGTTTATTACAATACTAGAGTGTAACATTGAGCATATTGAAAAAACTTCAAATTTGTCATATAAATAAGTAGTTTCTTTAAGAGTTAAGTTTGACTTGAAGGAAAAAAATTATTTGCTTTATGGAACTTTCTCCTTGAAAGGGAACTGGATGAAAATTTAAGATTTCAACCAAATAGAGAGACAGCCAGAAGAAGAAAGTAGGATGGCTGATGTTTTAAATGAAATAAAAATGGAAGGATGCTTATCTGATGATTATTCCTTGTAGTAATATTATATCTCAAATAATCATGAAAAGACTTTAATGGGAAAATTGTCACTTTTCTAATTGTAAAGAAAAATCTCCAAAATTGATGAATAGTTTGCTATTTTCAAAGTATAAAAGCAGGGCAATTAATTTTAGATCACTTGACACATTCTGGCTTTCTAAAATTAAACTTTTTCTGAGATAGATTCAGAATAAATTTCAGAAAACAACATTAATTAACATGGTTGGGTAAAAATACTATAATAACAGTTGTACAGAGTAGCAGCCCTTGCTTTACTGATAATTGTAGTGAGGGGCTTCTATAAGGAGCAATGTAGATCTTGGCCCTTGCCTTAAATTCATTATTTATCAAGACCTTGGTCAGCCACAGCCAGCAAGAAATTCCAAAGCAAGAGTCACTTCATACTTAGTCTCTTCCCCAATTCTGAGTTTGGAAACTGTAAATAATCCGGCTTGGGTCGGGCCTGCTGTCCCACGGACATGCACTGCGAACAAGTGAGACGCCAGAAGTGACCGTGAACGTAGGAGAAAGATGTATTTATGTGAGAAACACAGAAGCTGCCTCACCACATTCTTGAAATAGTTTCTCCCGGCTATCATCATAACCTCTGTCTTATCTGGATTAATCCTTTTTCTGGTTCACTTTGATCCCAGTTCCCTGTTAGGCCCCTCGGATGCTGAATAAATTGTGGAACTGTGGTGTCGGGATTAAAGATGAAAGAGGAGATGTAGACCATGTGTCATCAACATGCTGATCTCAGAGTGAAAATGCCTCTGCTTTTCTTCAAGTTCTTTTGCATGAACTTGGAGCAGGTGGGTGCTTGCCATCAGATCCTAGCCATTCTCCAGCAGGGTGTGCTTCCTTTGTGGCATTCCCCAAGGGGGCAGCCTCGTGGGTCACCTTCTGCACTCAGAACCTTGAGTGGAGGTACACTAAGCACCTTATAAAGAATGCAACTCAAGAAGCTCCTAGTTTCCCTGTTCTACGATTACCACGTCAGTTGGCTTTGAAACCACTCCCGTGTGGCCTGTGAGCCTTCTGGACAGTATGGCTCTTAGGCGCTTCAACTTTCTCTTTGACACTATTGTTCTACTGCCTTCATTCAGTATTTCCTCCTCCTTTGAAGATCACTCCCCATCGTCACCACCAACCTCAACGTTTTCTCCATGCGTCTTTGAGACTTTCAAAACCTGCTTTGAAGATTTCCTTTCCCCGATTCCCCTAATCCTTGGCAATTTAATACGCAGGTTGAATCCCATCTGCTGGAGAGTTGAGGCTTGGTGTGAACAATGTTGACTTCTCTTTGGTTTACCACTGGGTAAGCCAGTGCTCAGTTCACAGCAGACAACTCAATAACTACTCACTAAATCAGTTAATAACCCAATTCTTTGATCCTTTTTAACAGCTTCCTTCTTGATTTCTGATAATAGTTCATGAACCAAGAAATCATCATGCATGTACTCCATCTATTTCTCGCTTCTTTATCCCCCAAAAGTATCTGTTCATCCATTCTTCTGTTTAGTGATATCTCATCTGCCTGTGGCTAAGTTGGGATTCTCTCTGCTTTTGTGGGTCCTCGTTCCATTAATTTGTTCCCCTGCTTTCATTTTCAATAGCTTCCTTTTCCATTTATTTTCCCAGTCACTTATAAAATGCACAAATCTTTACCATTCTTTTGCAAACACGCCTCCAGTACTGCCTCTCCCTGAAACTGTCTCATTGCCTTATTCCCTCCATACGGGCCAGGAGCGAAAGAATACCTCTACAGTAGTTCTCCTTTATCCACAGTTTCCCTTGCTGTGGATTCAGTTACCTGTAGTCAACCATACTCCAAAACCGTTACATGGAAAAGTCCAGAAATAAACAGTTTGTAAATGTTCAATTATGTGGCATTCACAGTAGTGTGGTGAAATCTGCTATTCTCCAACACAACTGAGTTGTGCCTGATCCCTCCATCCACTGTACACATGCTGTATATGCCTCCTGCCCTTTGGTCGCATGTGGCCATTTCTCTTATCAGGTTGACTGACATGACATTGCTGTGCGAGTGTGGGGGGTTCAGAACTGTCCAGGGTTTCAGGCGTCCACTGGGAATCTGGAAACACGTTGTCTCTGAAACGACTCTTGGTGGTCGGCAGTGACTCTTTAATTCCCAAATGTAGTAGTCTTTTTTTAGCCTTAATATTTTTCTTTCACTGTTGGGCACATGCCATTTCCACCAATTTTTATTCTTAAAATTTCTTGATTCTCCTACCTGATTTCTTTCTCTGAATGCTACCCTGGATCTTCCCACCTTCATAGTTCAGATCAGAGATGATGGTAGCTTGCGTTCGGGTAGAGGTTCTAAGAAAAAGATAAAAAATTGTCATGAGTTGATGATGTACTGGAAGGGAGCTGAAGAGAAGGAGGTATTCAAAATAACCCCTAGGTTCCGGACTTGCATAACTGGGCAGTGGTTGTGTCATTCACTGAGGTAAAAGATACAGTGATGTGGTAGGGAGGTACCATGAGTTTAACTGTGGTGTGCAGAGTTAGATATGCCTTTGGTGTGTCTGGAAGCATATGTCAAGTAGGTCTTTAGACAGGTCTAGAACTTGGAGAAGTCTGAACTAAGGATAAACTGATGATAAATTGCAGAGTCCTTCATGTCTACAGGTGTGAGTGGAGGACAGAGATGAGATAGTGCAGAGTAGGAGAAGAGAGTGACAAGTCTATGGGAATGCAGGGGAGGGCCAGCCACGTCTGCAAAGGAGACAGAGAAGTAATCAAAGATGGCAGACCTGAGTAGTGCTGAGCCGCGGGCACCAAGGAACAGAGTTGCTCAAGATGTGTGAAACGAGGTCCACAGTAAAAGCACCGCTACCTAACTCAACAGGTCCTGGTTCTGATAGTTATATCAACAAAATAACTGAAAATAGATGGCTGCTGACCTCAAAATGCTGTTTTACTTTAATGAGTGAGATTCTAGTACTTAAGTAAGGAAATCAAAGAAAGAAGGCCACCCAATGCTGACGGTCTTCTCTAAGTATGAATTAAAAGCTCTTTCTGTGGATGGAGTCATTTGTCATTTCTGTTATATAACCAAGGATGTGAGAGTTATGTGGTTGTCGAGTTATGTGGTAAAATCAAAAATCATTTTAAGGGGTGTGCTGGGGGCTGATTTAATTTTCAAATTATATTATTTTGACCAGTGGAATTTTTTTTACCAGCTGCACTTGTTGGAATAATTCACAGATACTCATATAGAGATTTTAATTGAGACTACTTTTTAAGTGAAATTTACAAAATTGTTTAAATGATGTATTTTATTTATTTTAAAGGCAGAGAGACAAACCAGAGCCCCAAACACTGGTTCATTCCTGCAACAGTTGGGGCTGGGCACATTAGCAGAAGACTAGAAACAGGAGCATAACTGGAACCAAACCCAGGCTCTCCATTATGAAATGCAGGGTCCCAAGCAACTTATTAACTGATGTGCAAAATGCCTGCTCCTATTATAGGTTTTTTTTCGAACTTGGGTAGTGTGCAAATCAATGTCCTTTATATTCAGATATGTTTATTTATATGACCTACAACTTAGCTAATATTATATTCCCTTCTCCTTCTGTGATTATAAAATATGTAAGCTTTGGCAATTGGCTTGTCTCCTAAATTGATGGAGAAAAGCAAAATATAAGGAAGACCTAATCTCCTGGAGTCTCCATTTACAAGCTCTTCCCTCTGATGAGCCAGGAACTCCATTGTGCCTGGCGTGGATTTGTTTCATTCTCACGGTGGGTAATGTACAGAGAGACCATCAGTTTTTGTGCAGCCTAATCTGTAACTGTTTAAGAAACTTTTACAACTTCACAATATCTCCGAGGTTGTAAATATCACTTTACTTTTCACACTCATATATCTTCATGTAAATCAAACCGTGTTGAACCTTGTTAACTATGCTCAGAGTCATTATGTTCTGATTAAATTAATGAGCATCTTGCTTTTTTTCACAAAATTAAATTTCTAGAATCTTGTTTTAATATCTACATCCTATCACCAAAAAATATCAGTGATATCCTTAAATAATATGGTACTTTCAAGCATTTGAGAATGAAGGAGCGATTTCAGAACTGTTTTTTAAAAATCCATCAATTCTGTGCTGTGCTATTGTTTGTTAATGAGCAGAAGCCAATTGCTATGGAGATATTGATGGTCTGTGGCCTACGAATCCTTCTCTTTTTGTCCAGAAAAGGGTCATTGGATGGGTTTACTTAATCTGTGACCCTTGTTCGTTGAGAATGTTCCAAGGAACCAGACACAGTTGTTCTTAGCAGACCCTCTGGAGAGCCTGGGCTTCAGCCTCTTTGCTGTGTCTCTTGTGATCCAGGATCTTCCAGCTTCATTCAGAAAAAGCAAGTGGAGAGGAATTTATCTGATCTGCATTTCTTTGTTGTGTGTTTGTGTCACATACTGGTTTTTGGTGGCCCCAAGAATGAATCACACATTCCTGTTGAAGCTGTAAATTTTATTTTGGATTTCCATTGCTTTTCCAGCATGCAGTACTTTTAAGTTCCATTGTATCGCCAAAGTGGAGGCAGTATAATGGCCCAGTTTGTTTTTCTATTTAGTCTTTAGTTGTTGAACTGTGGCAAATCCAAATGTTACTTCGACTCTCTATTGATGTGACAAGCATAGTCCCTGCTAGAAACTGTTGGGACCAGGAATGTCGAGAAGGGATACAGGCATGGTACTGAAAACCTACATGGGAGAAAGGGATTAAGAAGCGATTATGACTTCAACACCACAGCTTGCTAAAGCACTCTGAGCTGCTTTCTTAGCTTTCTCCATCACTGATAAATCAAACCAGTAGAAGAATAACTGTCATCAGATTTTATTGATTGTGCTAGTTAATAAATAAAAAAACTTTGGGAAAATAGTTTCTAATTCTTATCCAATGCCAATATACCATGTTTTGGAGGGAGCTACTGTAGGAGACTGTGGGGAGCAATCCGGACTAGACTGAGTTACTGGAATTAAGACTTATTCTATGCATCTGCTCTCCCACAATATGGCGCTGGGAGAGAAGTAAACAGCTTCTGCACAGCTGCCTCCAGTTCAACCAATAAACTGTAGGACTTGCTCCTGATTGGAGGAGAGCAGCGTACTCGGCGTGTGGGCAGCCGAGTTGGGGTTGGTAGAGGAGGACTATAAAGGAGGAGAGAGACGGCATGCACCAGGAACATCTAAGGGGAACATCTAGCTGAAGGAACACCTGTGCAGCCCCCGAGAAAGCCGGCCGGCGGTGTGCCGCTCCCCTGAGGAAGTGGGGAATGTGGCCAGGGGGAACTGCCCTTCCACGGAGGTGGAAGGGATAGTAGCCAACCCGGGAAGAACCAGCAGCAAACCCGGGGAGGGCCGAGCAGACGAAAGAACAGCGCAGGGTCCTGTGTCGTTCCTCCACGAAGAGGGGGAGCGACAGGAGACTGTTGTTGCCAGGGATCCCTGTCCTTACACTCACTGCCTGGTTATACAAAACATGGCAGGTCCCATAAGACCTAACCTGTCTCTTCCATTGAACACAGAAGCAATATCAGCTACTGCAGAGAGCTGTGGCCTGGAAGGAGGCTTCTAGAAGTTGTCTTATTGATGTAGTGCACAGTAATTTAGGGATCAACTAATTATATAACCACAACTCATCAGCAGGGGGTACTACACCACTGTCAGCAGCCCAGGACATAATGGGAAAAGGTTTTAAAAAGATGTAAAAACAAAAGAAAAAGAAAAACAAAGCATTGCTTGTGGATCACTAACATTATAACTGTTGTAACCCCCAAGAATAACATTTTAGGTATAGAGTAGATGCCGTGCAAGCCTAGCTTGTGAAAGAGTACATTAGCTGGAAATGTGTTCATTTTCCAGGACATACATGGAACAGGTATCAACATCATTGTTGATAGGAAATAGGTAACATTAAAGTGTTAGGTGAGAAAATCAGGGTGGAGGTAGACTAGAGGGCTAAATCCAGGGATTGTAGCTTTCCTTCTAAAACATAGCAGCATAATCCTGTTGTGTAAAAATGTGTATCATGCCTATGTGAAAAAGGGACAGTGTTATTGATTTGAAGTGAAGATGGAATTCTGCAGGAAATACTTGTGCAACTTTGACTGTACAAGGATTCATAAAGAATAGAATGAAACGAATCCATGTTGGGTCCAGTTCCCTCTTTCCATCTATCCTCCCCTTGCTTTCATTTGCCATGCACTCTTCTAGGTGCTGACAATGTAGAGATGGACTTACTTGCTAGGAAAGAGGAGATAAATGCACAATAAATAAGTACACAAATGAATAAACGAGATAAGTTCATATAATGTTAAGCATTAAATTGCAGATGAAGGTTAGGGCGGTGAGTAGGCGTGAAGGAGAGGTTGATGTCAGTAGAATTATGAGGGACATCTCTCTGAAGAGGTGAGATCTACCTTGACTCTTGAAGGATGGGAAGAAACCAGCAACGTGAGAAGCTGTGGGAAGATGCAGATGGGAAGCATAAAGACTTGGAGATTTAAAACGTGGTGTTTGTGAAGACCAGGAAAGTATCAAAGGTAGGCATTTAGGCAATAGTGCAGATGCTTGTGTCTCACCTCCCAGTGCCTGGGTTTGATACCCAGCTCTGTTCCCGATTCCAGCCTCCTGTTTATGCAGACCCTGGGAGAAAGTGGTGTAGTGAAGTAATTGGGTTCCTGACACCCAGGTGGGAACCTGGATTCAGTTCCTGGGCCCCACCTTGACCTGGCCTAGTAGTCCCAGTCGCTGTGGCCGTTTGGGGAGTAGACTAGCAGATTCAAGTTTGCTCTCTGTCTCAGATAGAAGTGTTAAAGAGAAGTATCAGTGTAGATAGAATCTAGCGAGTAGTGAGAAATGGCTAGATATGACTTTGGAAAGGGAAGATAATGCATTTTATTGTGTGCTGGTTGGGCCTCAGTTATGTCGCTCCCCCATTTGCGGAGGAACGACACTGGACCCTGCGCTGTTCTTTTGTCTGCTCGGCCCTCCCCGGGTTTGCTGCTGGTCCTTCCCGGGTTGGCTACCAACCCCTCCACCTCCATGGAGGGGCGGCTCCCCCGGCCACTTTCCCCGCTTCCACGGAGGAGCGGCACACTGCCGGCCGGCTCTCTCGGGGGCTGCTCAGATGTTCCTTCAGATGTTCCCCTTAGATGTTCCTGGTGCATGTTGTCTCTCTCCTCCTTTATAGTCCTCCTCCACCAATCCCAACTCTGCTGCCCACACACCAAGCATGCTGCTCTCCTCCAATCAGGAGCAGGATCAGCTCCTGCAGTTTATTGGTCGAACTGGAGGCAGCTGTGTAGAAGTTGTTTGCTGTCTCTCAGCGCCATATTGTGGGAGAGCAGATGCATACAATTAGTCCTAGTTCCAGTAACTTAGTCTAGTCTCAGTTGCTCCCCACAAGTTACTTCCACAAGAAATTGATACATACAGGTGAACACAGAAATAGTGAGAAGTTTTTAGAAAAAGAAAAACACATGAAGATAATAATTGGAACTAGAGGTCATTCTCTTGAAGAGAATACTTTGGAGGAAGGAAGAGCCATGGTAAATAGAAACATTTGAGTAGAAAAACTTTGAAGGCTCCATATAGTAGCTTTCAGGCCTTTGGGTAGGGACTGGTGAAACAGAACACACACTGCGTAGAAAGAAGAACCTGAATCCTTGGCCTTGTCCAAAATGGAACAAGCAGCTTCGCAAGACCATTAGTTTCTACTCACAAAGTATTACCAGGCAAGAGTTTAAGGTTTTTAAGACCAGTGACTGTGTTTTACGATGTGTTAACACTCTATCACAGTATCTGCCAGGTGAATGCTGGCTTGGTGTTTGCAAACAATACTGAATGAATGAGATAATAGGAGCTGGACCAAGGATTGATCAAGTGTCCTCTAAGAACACAGCTAATTCTAGGACTTTGCAATTATCTAATATGAATAAAAGAATTATTTTCAATACTCAAATCATTTGAAAGAAACAATTTGGTGGAAAGTCTTTAAAATAACTTCTCAAAGTAGAGCAAACGCACAGCCCTCGGTGCTCCCAGGGCAGTCTCTCCAGTGTCTCCTGAACCACCAAGTATAGTGATGACATTGCTGTTTGTCTTTAACAGTTAGTATTATTAAGTTAGAGTTTTCAAATAGTATGACCTTCAAATGAGGGGTTTTGAAACTTGATCTGAAGCATATCCTTTGTAATTGCTTTTAGGCTTTTAACTGAACATATATGAAAATACTTCATTATTTTATTCATTACATTTCAGTGAAAATTTGCTTTTAAAATACAGTAGCTCTTTTTAAAGTGTATCATTTTAATAGTCTTACCCTTAATGTCAAAGAAAAAAATTATTGAAATTCTTAGACTACTTTCATAATTCAGAGTATAAAAAAGTTGACATGTACTCTATTGTACATTGATCGAAGACATTATTACAGTACATTCTTCTAGGTGATTCTTCTAATGTTTAGCACTGATTATTCTGATCTCTTCTGAGAAGGGATGACATATTGTATTTTATTTAACATAGATCTAGTAAGTTGGATAATTTAAGTGGATAGTTAAATATACTCAGCACCTGAAATAAGTTACATTTATGAAGTTTTGATTTATGAAACTGAGATTCAATCCGTAAGAATATAATTTTAACTATAGCATCTGCTTTGAATGGATCACAGAGATTGTGGTTTTCCTTCATTCACTCAACAAATATTTACCAGCTTGCTACATGTCAGGAAGTGCTTTAGGGCTTGGTATATAAGGGGGAACACCGCAAAGAACCCTCCTTTCACAGAGTTCCTCATAGCCAGTAAAGACTTGCAAATGAGATGATGAATGTTTGTTATAACCACATACATCTGCATTGCACTGTGGAATTTACAGAGCTCTTGCAAAACATTATTACTTTCAGTCCCCTCCCAAACCTATGAAAAAGTATGATCCTAGTAATGAAAGTAACACAGCATGGATTGTTTACCATATGCCAGGAACTCCTCTAAAAACTTCACATGCATAAGGTCCTCTAATGTTCAGAACAGTTCTATGAGGTGTAAGTTATTATTCCCATTTTGCAGATGGAGACATAGGAAGTTTAACTCACTATAACTGCATAGCTAATAAGTGGTAGAGTACCTGCTCTCACCCACTACACTTAGCTGTGTACGTGGGAAACGTGAGATGATGCGGTGGCCCAGGCCACACAGCCAGAAGAAAGTTAAATTTAGATTTTCTGACTCCAAAGCCTGTGTTTTTTTTCAGTGTACTACAAGCAATGACGTTCTTGGAGGGATTCATCAGCTTTTGCAGAGTTGTGTTGTAACTAGCAACCCCCAAATCTTAGAATGAAGCTTTATTTTTTCACTCATATAACAAGAGTGATATGGGTTGAATGTGTCTGTATTCCGTGTTGTGTTCATTCCAGAGGGAGAAGCCAACCCATCGGGTAGGAACTGTACACCTGTCACATTGAGAGCGCCAGGGAGGAGTCTTGGGGGGATAGGTGTGACAGGGTGGAATTGTACATGTTTGAGCAGTAGTGATTGGTTTTTTATCTTGAGTATGTTTAGTTAGCTTTTTAACCTGATTTACTTGAAAACAAACATGTGGCTGGCACTGTTTTTATCATTTTTCAAATGTTACATCTTTTATTTTGCCTGACCCTCTTGGTCTCATTATTCCCATTTGACAGATGAGAAAAACGGAAGAGAAAGAACATCAGAGAAGTTATGTAACAGTGACACAACTTTAAAAGGATGGAATCGGGTTTCAAACCTCTGTTTTCCTTTCCTAACCTCCGGGTTTCCCACTTCAGTACGCTCCCTGTTGGTAGGGAAATTGCTAATGAATTTGGTTCATGTTTGGACAGATCAGTGACTTTTTTTGTAAAGCTTAAGAATTTGTGGATGTGAGTGATTTCCCGCTAGTAAAGTGAAACCCAAACTTTCCATAATCTTCAGGCAATTAGTCATTCTGACTGAGGTCTTCCAGGCTGTTGAGGATTTAATCTTTTAAAGTAAGAACTTTTGTATTTCTGTTGACTGAAAACTGTTCGCATTTGTAGGAATTCTCATGCAGTGCACAGCATATTAAACATAGGACAATTAATTGGTAAGATTTCCTGCATCAATTCCCGCCTAATTGGATGTTTACTTAATGGTGTGGCATTTTCAGATGGACGTAATAGTATCTTATGCAAACAGGTTTGTTGGTGCGTTCACATTTGATTTTCTGAAATAACTGAAGTCCCTAAAACAGATGGAGAGGTGTGTTACAGAGTGCTGAGATCCTTTTCAGCAACTCAGCAGTTTCTTCTCCACGTCCACAGTCACTAGGACGTTTTCATCTGAAGGGATCGGGCCTTACCTAAGCGAGGTCTGAGTTCCCAGGTTATTCCTTCGGAGCACTGAAAAATCCCTTCCACTCAGAAAGTCACCCTGGGAAGCTGTCCTTTCCTGTAGCAGTAGAAGCATGGGGATGGGGAATGAAAACAGTGCCATGCCCGTGGGGCTGAGCAGGCCCGTGATAGGAGGGCCATCTTTTTAGTATCATTAGAGTTGCCTTAATAAGATGATCACTAAGTCCCCCCATGTTAGTTTCATCTTCTTCAATGGGAGGAATCAGCTTGAGTTTCATGACAGCTTGTATCTTCCATGGAAAGGTAATCTTCCAGACTTTGAGTTACAACATGTGCCGTACACACAATGGTCTCCGTGAATGAGATCTGTCAGTTGTAATTATGAATTTTATTCATTTCAGTACATTAATTTGAATATCTGCATTTGAATTAATATGTGGTTGCAGATAATGTCTCATGCCCTAATAAATTGATCTTTATTGTTTAAATAGACATAACTTTATTTTATGGATCCTCCTTGGAAGTCAAACAAATATGAAGTGCAAAGCTTTTAAGACCTCTAAAATCTCTCCATCAGATATATACTGCTGTGAAAGTAGAAATTGCTTTCATGGAAATTTGGAAGGAAGAAAATGAAATAACGATGTGATTTAGTGTGCAGTTGGCAAATCAGCATACTTAAAATACATGAATATTAATATAAAAGATGCAATGAACTTAACTACTGATTTACTATTTGTTGAGCAACTGACTTCGGTAGGATGTTTTTCCACCAAAATTCGCTTCATAGACTTTCAAAGTTCCTTCTATTGTTATTTTTCCGGGTCACTATTATATAGAGGCTTATCTTACTTAGAGAACTCACCTGCATGTTTAATTGGACATCATTACCATAAAGAGGCTCTGGGATACCTTTTGGGCTCCATACTTTAGTTGAGAAATTTATACATAAAGTGACACCTGGCTAATAAAAGGAAGCGAGGTGCCTTGATTCAGCGTCTATTAGGTGCGGGAGCTTTACCGCGTGTCTCATTTAATCACATCACAGCAATCCTTTCAGTCTGGCACAGTGTCACTCTTTGTTTGGCAGACAAGGAAACCCTAGTTCGTGTAGGTTAAATATCTACCCAGGATCAGAGTTTGTAGAACAAGGATTTGGATCCAGATTTCTCTGTATCAAAACCTTGGCCAGATTTTCTCATCAAAACTGCCTGCAGACATCAAACTACCTTTGGGAAGATAACAGAAAATGGTTTTCTAAAAAACAGTAAAGCCTTTGATCTTTTGTCTGTCACGTTTTGCTTTAAGGTTTAATGCAGGCCTATGGACATCCCCAAACACCACCTTCTTGTTGATCCGCTCTTCTCAGTAAGACTCATCCAGAGCTGATGGGATTGTTCGAAATTTCCCAGGCTCCAGGCTAAACAGACAACTTTTATGTGGAAACATAATTCTAGTATCTTAGACAAAGAAGTGTTTTCTTTTATTAAAAAATATTAAAACTCTCCTTAAAATATTTGTTTTCTTAAACTGCCTCTCTTCCTTTCCTCCTCACAAACTTCAGCGTCTCTGAAAAACAGATACTATCTTTTTAATGGAAGCATACTTTTAATTTTTTAAGATTAATTTCCATTATCTAATCTCCTGTGCTTAAACAGAATTAATATTTATAAGAGAGCTTGAGGATGAAGTAACATTTGCCTCTAATTTGAGATAGTGGATGTCACAAACCCAATAAATAGCTTTTAGAAAAATATAGCTTACAGCAAAAAGTAAACTTTCTAAAAGAAAACAGTTTTATGGAAGTAACAATTCACTTGGTCAGCTTTAAAATCCATGTTTAAATTTTGTACTTTTTTTTTTTTTTTTGACAAAAAGGGAAGGTTGAGGGTCAAGAAAGTGAAAGAAAACAAGGGAGTATCCATGTGCTGGTTCACTCCCCAGATGCCTGCAATGGCCAGGGCTGAGCCAGAACAAAGCCAGGAGCCAGGGACTCAGTCTGCATCTCTTACATGGATGGCAGGGACCCAAGTATTGAGCCATCGCCGCTACCTCCCAAGAGCAGAGTTGGGACTTGAGCCCAGGCACTGCACTGGAGGATGCCAGTGTCCCAGCAAGTGTTTTAACCACCAGGTCAAACGCTCATCCCTACATTTTGAACATTTTGTTTTTCTTTAGTTGATCTGCGTTTTGTTCCATCAGATTGTAAGTACTGTGCGCTAACCGATTGCGCCACTGCAGCTCCAGTTCCATCAGATTATAATCTCCGTTCTAGGATCCTCCGGTCATTCCTCCTGGAAGCATTCATTCTGATGCTAATCCTTTTCCTGTACAAAAGAAAGTTTTAATTGTTAAACTGATGTAGACATCAGTTTCTTGATGCTAAAACATGTCAGGGGAGGAGCATCATTTTTCTCATGAGATAAAAACCCAAAACTTGCATACCACTATGTAAAATTTGCTTGTGTGTTGTCAAAGGATTGTGCTAAGTGTTGGGAATCACTGGAGTGTCCAGGCTGTACTAGGATAATCAGGGGTTTTGAGTGGCTTCTTTAAAAAATATTAATTTGTTAGATTTATTTGAAAGGCAAAGAGATAAACAGAGAGAGAGAGATGTCCCATCTGTTAGTTCACTCCCCAGATGCCTACAACAGCCAGAGCCAGGCCAGGCCAAAGCCAGGAGCCTGGAATCCAGATCTCCTTTGTAGGTAGCAGGGACCATCATTTGTTGCCACCCAGGGTGCACGTTAGCAGGAAGCTGGAATTGGGAGCAGAGCCAGGACTCAGACCCAGACACTCCACCCCAGGCTACAGACATCCTGAGCACCATCTCACATCCTGAGCAACATCTCACCTGCCGCACCGAATGCCTGCCCCTGGCCGCCTTGTTGCTGTGCTCAGGTGACCCTGCTGGCCAGGCCAGCTGCCCCCCTTTGCTAAGGAACTTTTCTACCTTTTTTGTGGTTATTGAAGCTCTAAAACGTGATAGAGAAGAAATTCTCATTTAAAAATTTTAAAAGAGAAAAAGATAAGAATATTTCACAAGAATATCAGTCGACTTTAAAAAATGAATTGGAAACTCATTCTTCCGGTATTTAGCACTGTTCAGGTAGGGATGCCTTAAGGAAGGCTAGACTATTTCTTATCCTTTCAGGTCTTTATAAGCAGCAGAAAGCTTTGGTTAACAGAGCAGAATTTGCCTTATTTGGGTGGATGTTACACTCAAAGTGGTAATCCTTTTGAAGTGCAAATTTTTTTCATTTAAACATATTAAGCTGGAGGAATTCAGACCTATGTAAAAAGTCTTTTATTTCTTTGGTCATAACCTATTATTTTCTTCAACTTTTGGATTCCAGTTAGATCATGTTTATATTCTTGGTTTCAGATTTCCAGAGACAGGGAGCTAAAGTAGTCCAGATAATTTATCAAATGCATTGTTGTCCACTACTCTGAAGAAATACAAGTGAGGCTGGCAAAGTCAGCATTGTGTTTACACATTGTGTGTATGTGAATATGAACAAGGGTGACGCTTATGGCAGTTCTGTCAGTACTCTTTAGTGAAACACTGAGTACTTGCAGGAAATTAGAAATTGGCGAGTTGAAGTTCAGCACCCAGGAGCCAGCGTGTGCCCTGCACCTCAGGAGTTGTATACGATTTAAATCTTAGAGGTTAATTTTTGTGTCATTTGGCAAGGATGACAGCCCTCTGGGACGGTGTAGGCTTTTCCCTTCCACGTGCTGTTAGACAGATCTGTATCTCTTTTATTGGGGAAATCTCTGAAGACAGTTTGATTCTATCGGAGCTCTGTAAGCCCGTCATTATAATGTACCCCCAAAGCACAAAACTCATAAACATTTTACGTGTAATAGAAGAGATCATTAACTGTGTTTAGGAAAAAAGCCGATCAACGATAGAAGGAAAGAGCTTATGATAAGGTAATTAACCTCGGACTTGCTCCAGGGTCTGTTCCCTGACTTGTTCACTCACCTAGAATCAGACACAGTAGAGATTCCGAGACTCCAGTAATGCTGGCCTTTTGCTCTGGCTCCGTGAGCATCTATTCTCGAGTCTCTGCTGGTCATCAGGCCTGGGTCTGACTCGGGGACCAGCAGGAGGCCAGCAGGTTCATCGCTCTGCCTGGTGCCAGCAGTTACAGGGATTGTGGCCTTCCAGGTTGCCCAGCCTGTCAGCCTTGGGCCTCTTTGTGTGGAGGAGAGGGGGAGTTTGGAGAATTAGCTCATCAAGACTGCCTCTTTCATAGCTGGTGTACACCTGTGTCCTTCGTTGAGACTGTTTTTCTGAATGCTAACACTGAAGCACTGAAAGTAGTAGGTCTGTTTGGTCCCACACCTTGCCCTTGTGTTAAGGTCACATCTCCTTAAAGCTTTTATAAATTCCTTGCTCCTTTTTCTTATTTTTTAAAGATTTTTAATTTATTTCAAACACAGTTACAGAGAGAGAGAAGGAGAGACAGAAAGAGACCTTCCATCCGCTGGTTCATTCCCCAAATGGCTGCAGCAGACAGGGCTGGGTCAGGCCAAAGCCAGGAGCCAGAAGCTTCTTCCAGGTCTCCCACAAGCTTAGCATGGGCCCAAACACTGGAGCCATCCTTTGCTGCTTTCCCAGGTGCGTTAGCAGGGAGCTGGATCGGAAGTGGAGCAGCCAGGACTGGAATGCGTGCCCATATGGGTTGCCTGTGCTGCAGGCCATGGCTTTAACCCGCCACACTACAGTGCGGGCCCCTGCTTTTTCTTTTGACATTGTTCTGTTATTTAGTTTATTCCGCTCAAGCACCCATGTTTCTGTCTTCCTGAAGTACCATTTCAAGGAGGAGCTGGCATTCTGGAACTCTCTGCCTGGGGCCCTGCCCACCTTGTGCTATTCCTTGGGTACCCACGGAGGTTCTCGCTGTTGTGCAAGTCAAGGGAGAAACCAATGGTCTTCTCTTCTAGGGCTTCTGGAGGTTATTCTGATGATTCTAAATTATTTCTACCCAAGAGTTACTAGAATAAAATGCGTGGGGTAATTATCTTTTTCTCCTTTGGCCAAAACTAAAGAGAAGAATGGATCGAATTAGAATAAATATAGGTTCCATTTGGCCCTATCTTTAAGTGTGGGGCTACTTCCACATGTGGTATGAGTGGCAGATGGGGCGCTACTCATGAACAATTTAATAATATTTAGAGTTTCTTCAGAATTAACACAATTGCCAAATCTTAATAAAGCTGATGGCCACAGGGCCAGCGGCCTGCAGCACCGGCATCTCATATGCATGCCTGTTCAAGTCCTGGCTGCTCCACTTCCAATCCAGCTCTCTGCTGTGGCCTGGAAAAGTAGCAGCAGATGGCCCAAGTCCTTGGGCCCCTGCACCTGTGTGGAAGGTCCGGAAGAAGCTCCTGGCTCCTGGCTTCAGATCAGTTTAGCTCTGGCCATTGCAGCCATTTAGGGAGTGAACCAATAGATGGAAGACCAACCTCTCTCTGCAACTCTTTCTTTCAAATAAGTAAAATAAAGCTTTAAAAAAAAGAAAGCTGATGGCCACACCACCAAGTACATATATTAGCAGTTAAAACTGTTTATGTATACAGTGGCTGCTATATATTACAGATGAAACTGAAAGTGTATTCATCTGTCCCTTAAGATCCCACTGTTCTCGGAATTTTAATCTATTGCCTAAGAAAAATCTCACCACCAGTTCTGGAGAATTAGTAAAGTCATCCTTGTAATTTTGCCTTTCTGTATTTCTGTTATAAACTAGTCCTGGGTCTGTGATTCACCTGTGCTAAGAAAGCCTACAGCATTGCAATTATAGATTTTATTTCAACTGTTTATTTAAAAATTTTAATGAATTTTGAGATTCTTGTTTCCACATAGAACGAGATTTTAGCTCTGTTGGAGCATTTCCATTTGTAAAATAGCCCAATCTAATGCCAAATTAGATGGAAGTAGTTGTGGGCCAAATTCTGCTGGATTATTATTTTTAGCTTACTCTTTTCTTCTTTCAAACACTGCTTTAAAAATAACTATTTAAAAAAAAAGAAAGCTACCTCTGAGTGCCATTTTCCTCTCTGGGCTTCACACAGCACTCCCTTAGAGCAGGACTGGTGTCAGGAAAGGCTCTGAACATAGACAAGGGGTATGTGCAGTTTGCAGCAACCACGGCGTGTAATGGTTATTACATTTGGCCGTGGCTCTCACACTTGAGCTTGCGCAGGCACTTGAAGGTCTCATTAAGGGCACTGGGTCCCAGCTCAGACTGATGTAGTAGCTCTGGGATGAGGCTCAAGAATTTCCATTTCTAATAAGTTCCCGGGAAGTGTCGATGCTACTGATCTAGACCACACAATGAGACCTACTGCTGCACGGAACCCATCCGCACATGCAGGCAAATGTGTGTGTATTACATTCCTACATACATGCTTTTTGCAAGTTCCCCAATGGTGCAGTGCAAGGCACACCTACAGATGCGATTGTGACTGTCCTCCAACCTGTAGAGGACATGTAGAGAATTACTCTTCCCAAGTAATGTCTCTAAAATGATTAGTCAGCTGGGGAAGAAGCAGAATAGTGGAAGTAAATTCAGAGAACATGGCACTTAAGGTCACAGAGGTGTGACTGTCTGGAGGACATAGTGTGCTATGCATCAACGCTTCCCAACCGAGGAATCGAAGTCTCCAACTTGCTTGCGTTGTGGTTGGTGAAGGAGAGGAGCAGTGACCACCCAGCCCCAAAGGGGCAGCACTGGGTTGGTTACTGTGGGCATTGCCTTCTTTGATTATACTCCTTTGAGATGAATATTACCACCCTCAGTTTTCTGATGAGAAATTTCGGTTCCGACAAAATATAGAACTTGTGTAAGATCATGAAACTATTCTACAATAGAATTGAGATTTAAGCCTGTCTGTCTATTCCCTAGATTGCCCTTTATACAATGCCATGTCTAGCAGAAAAGGAACATGACTTTTGTCATTTATGTTGTGCTCTATTCCCCTACCCACCACCATAGCTGATTACCAGCTTTATCTTCTTGTTGTTACTGGATTAGCAGTGTTAATATATCCTGGTTTTAAAATGTTCTCAGAATTGAGAAATGCAGAGTATAAATGTATACAGAAGAAATGAACATTGTATATGTATACTACATAACCTAAAGTCTATAAAATGAAGTCTGTAAAATATTGTATATGGCGTATAGTGTATACATCTAGTCTTTTTTTTGATTTATTTATTTCTTTGAAAGTCAGAGTTAGAAAGGGTTGGGGCTGGAGGCTGGACAGAGAGATCTTTCATCTGCTGGTTCACTCCCCAAGTGGCCATAGTCGCCAGAGCTGAGCGAGGCTGAAGCTGGGAGCCAGGAGCTTCATCCAGGTCTCCCAAGTTGGTAGAAGGGGCCCGAGCACTTGGGTCATCTTCTGCTTTGCTTAGGCCATTAACAGGAAGCTGGATCAGAAGTGGAGCAGCCGGGACATGAACCAGTGCCTATATGAGATGCTGGTGTTGCAGGTGGCAGCTTTTGCCTAGTAAGTACAAGGCCGGCTGCACACCCAGTGCAAATGTGTGTGTGTGTGTGTGTGTGTGTTTTAATCTCTGAATTCCTGCTACATGTATTTTTCTCAGTTCTGAGCTTATTACTGAATCTGATGGTAAATAGGTTGCTTGCTGAACCTCATCAAACAATTTATGAGAAATACTTTAAGTGATTTGTAATGGCTTCATTAGACAATAAGTTAAATGTATCAGGGGGGAGAGCACTTTGAATTTTTGTATCTTACACTGTGTAAAAAGCACAATGTCAGTACAAATGCTCACTGAATTTTTCTTCCAGACATTCAGTGACCACATACTTTGAATTGCTTGGTGTTTGTAGGAAAGCCATTTTCCCCCTCAAAGAAGAAAAATACAGCTAAAAAGAAAACAAAACTGGACAAGGGCTAATTTGCAATTCAAAGAAAAAGGTATTGTTATGTAAGAAGTCAGAATAAGATATTTTCATTGCTTTCTGAGTTTTAGCTTGTTACTTGTAACTATGCATGTGTTATAGACTTCAATCCCTCAGTGTAAAAAGCAAATCTTTTGAGTAGTACAGCTATCTTACAAAATCATTTTTGTAAAAGACCATGCGGTGACTACCTATTAAACTAATGTCAGGATTTTAGAGCGAGCGGTAGTCTGACAACGCACCCACCCTTCTCCTTTGCTCAACTGACATTTGTTACATAAACATCAATCTGTGAAGGACAAAGCTTCAGTTGTTGGGAAATGGCTCCAGAAACTTAACATTTAAACACTTTGATTTGTATTGAAAAGTATGTCTTGGTTTGAGCGCTGTGCTTTTAGTTTGGTTGGTTTGGGGCTTGTTTTAGAGAATAAAAGACTTCTTTGAAATGGTTTAGTCAGATACCTTTGTTTCTAAAGCTATTAAACTGTGCACATTTCAGTGGCACCTCAAGTTAAAGGATAGTGAAGGTGTATTTGAGAATAAAGCCAGGGAACAGAATGGGGCTGTCTAGGAGGCAGTGTACACTTCAAAACATTCATGGAGGGGCCAGTGTCATGGTGTAGTGGGTTAAGCCACAGCCTGTGATGCCGGCAATCCATATGGGTGCCGGGTCAAGTCCTGGTACCTGGGAAAGCAGCGGAGGATGGCACCCACCTGGGAGACATGGAAGAAGCTTTTGGCGCCTGGCTTAGCCCTGGCCATTGCAACCATTTGAGAGGTAAACCAGTAGATGGAGGCGTTCTCTTATTCTCTGTTTCTCCCTCTCTCTAACTATGCTTTTCAAATAAATCAATCTTTAAATAAACAAATTTTAAAAAATTTCATGAAGAATGGAATTAAATTTAAATTAAATTTGAATTTAATTTCATTTTCTATGAGAAGTAAGGTAGTCAAATCTGACTGTAATTTACAGCTTGGCTTTCCACAGATAATTAATGGGGTGCTTCAAAGAGCCCATGTCAAATTTTAAAAAGTTATTTTTTAAGTATTTTAAACAAGTTAATTTTTATGAGTTCTTTTTTCTACAGTTGACTTGTAATGTAAAAAGGAATAGGAAAGTAGGCACCAAAACAGGCAGCGCCACCTAGCCAACTGGATGTCCTAATGTGACACATTTATTGCCTAATAAATAATACTAAGATAGTGGAAATTAAGTAATTGGGAGGATAGTTTATAATAATAGCTTAGCTTTTGTTAATACTTTTGTTTGTTTTTGACAATTTACCCAAATCTGAAATGATTCTGCTTCAAAAAGAAAAAACAGGGGCAAGTGTTGTGCTATACCTGGCTGTGCTCCTGCCTAGGACCCTTGTATCCCACATCGGGGTGCCTGGGATCGAAACACACTTCCTCAGCTTTCCATCTATTAGGTTCCTGTTAATGTGCTTGGAAGGCAGCAAACAATGGCGCAAGTACTTGAGTTCTGCCACCTATGTGGGAGACACAGGTTGAGTTCCTGGCTCCTGGCTTCATCTTGGCCCAACCTTGGCTGTTGCAGACATGTGGGTTTGGGGAATGCACCCTGGGACGGAAGATTTGTCTATCTCTCTCTCTATTACTCTGCCTTTCAAATAAATAAATAAAAAGAAAAAAAAACCAGACTTTTCAAATAAAGATTGTTTCTTATTCTCAGGGTTACTTTATAAGTAAGTGTAGTTTTCACTGACAAATGAGTGAAGTATTCTTTTTTTTTTTCTTAGATTTATTTTATTTCAAATGCAGAACCACAGAGAGAGGGAGAGACAGAGAAAGAGATGTCTTCCAATTGCTGGCCTAATCCCTAAATGGCCACAATGGCCAGGCTGGACCAGGCTGAAGCCAGGAGCCTCTTCTGAGTCTCCCACCTAGGTGCAGGGGCCCAAGCACTTGGGCCATCCTCCACCACCCTCTCAGGCGCATCAGCAGGGAGTTAGACTACAAGTGGAGTAGCCAGGACTCCAACCCGTGCTCATATGGGATGCCAGCTTTGCAGACAGTCTCTACGTGCCCCAACACAATGCCGACCCATGAATTATTCTTACACGTTGTCTACAACATAGAAAACAAATCAAGATGCTGAACAAAAAGTAGTATTGATGATTCTCAAAAATGAAAAAAATCATCATGGTTATCCTAATGCCAAGAAATAGTAAATATGTGTTTAGAGCTTAGGTCATTATTTTTAAAAACAATCACTCATTCTGTATTTATTGGTCATACACTAAATCTAGTTCTAGACATTGATTTGGACATTCAGTATTATTGGCTAGCAAGCAGTGGTTCTAGAAGTCTGAATATTTTAAAAACAAAACCATCCAGCACTAAAGTGAACATTATCCGTCAGAGGGTTAGCACCGCAGGGCCCACAGCCACTGCAGCGTGCAGACAGAGCTGGGCTCCTCTGCAGCAGGCCGGCTAGGTGACCTGCCGGGGCGTGGTCTGGGTGCTGTGCAAAGCCAGGGTTTGTTCATACCTCAGTGTTTTCAGTGCTGTGCTCCTTATTTATGTGAACATGACTCTATGTTTTTGAAAAGCAGATCGGCTTTGAAAGAATGATGGTCTTTAGCAGAAAGAATAGGGAAATTTCGGGCACTTTAATATTAGCTTTGAAAACCATTTGCAAAGATTTGTTCCCAAGAAGCTTAAGGCAAAAGCAGCACTGTCCAAGTCAAGGGCAGCCCCCGCAAGCCCGCTCAGCCTTTTCTGAGGTTGCTGGTGGGCTGTTTTAAACGTTGGACCATTGTCAGACATGTGCACTTGTGTGTTACATAGTCTATGCGGCCGTATCACTTAGGAGTATTAGAACTGCAGGCATACCTTCAGGTCACCAGAGGGGTGGTTTTAACTACCTTTCCACTAAGGCCAGAGGAAAATGCTCATTTCAGAATCTCCGCAGTGGATTTTCAGGATCCACATCTTGCTCTTAAAACTTAATCTTTGCTGAATTAAAATTGCCAGTATCACAAGTCAACAACCTGATATTATTTTGCAATCAGTACTTCCTTTGTAAGGAAGGGAGGGAGGCATGAACGCTCTGTGTGCAGGCGACTGGGATGTATAAAGATAAATAATGAAGAACTGCATTTTTGTACAGCAATTAAGTGCCATACCTGATAATCTCATGGCTACATGGCATTTGTAATAACTAAATGACACAACTAAATGAAATTTAAAGGGCTTAATTAGGACATTTTATTAAAATGTCACGAGCTATTTACTCTTCAGAGACGGTGGATATGTTCAAACTTTACTATCTTTTTTATTATTGAAAGCCTCACAATATTAATGCAGAGATCTTGAAGTAGAGTGTTTGGTAATGCCAATTCATTTTACAGGTCTGAGAGATTATCTTTCCTTTTATATCAGTGTAAATATATGGTTTTATTTCTTTTGATTGACAGATGTGTTTCTGTAAGGAAGCAGAGTACTGCGGAGTGGGGCACCATGGAATGGGCATGGCACAGCCCCGGCCACTAAATCCTAAAGGTCACTCAGTCATCTGCAGGGGCAAGAAGAGGGGAAGGAGAAAAGCTAGAGGGGAGAGAAGTCACAGCAAAATGGTTTATTGTCTGCAAAATATAAACGTGCAAGTCTCGAGACAGCCATGGGAAAATTGAAGAGTTGGTGTGCTCCATAAATGCTTTTGAGTGACGGAAGGAAGGAATGGGCAAGTGTAGGAGAAGATCGCGGAGAAGGAATGACATCTGTGGTGACAGGGAACACGAGCCCCACAGTGGAGGGCATCTCGCACTTCCTGTAAAACTGAGCAGGCTGTGGGATTGCCTTCTCTCTCGGCCTTCACGGGGGGCCATCTTCCCTAAGGCTTCAAACTAAGGAGGATTGATTCTTGAAAAATAGCACTGGAGGGAATCCTGAAGGTGAATCCATAGCTTCTGTCTCAGGATATGCACACCCTCGTTATCTTAATTTAAGTTGAAATATCATGAGACAGTAACCTGGGGGACTAAGATGGAAGAACATCTCCAGTAGACCAAGCCTCACACTCAGGATCACCACTTTCATAAAATGTGCACAGAGAACCCAATAGGCTAAACTGAATTCTGCTTACAGTCAGGACTCTCTTAAGGTAGACTTTCTGTATTCAGAATAGTTTTATTTCTTCATGTTCTTAGAGGCTGTTTCAAAATTGCAGTCTCCTATAGTGCCATGAAACTTCTCTGAAATTGTGTTATCCCTGCATTCAGCTAAGTGGTAGATCCTAGGTTGATTGACACATCTGTAAAATATAAGCTTAACACAAACAAGTGATCATAAGTAGTATTGTGCATTCGGTTGCTTTATTTTGTTTTTGGAACAAAAAACCTTCTTTAATCTCTGTGGGACCTAGGCTTCCTTATCTCTTCATTTTAAAAGGATAGTTCAGGATATAGAAATTCCTCCTGCTAAGACAACCATTGTCTTGAGGGCTCTTAGTGTTTATTATAACCGATCATATTTCCTTTAGAACAGGGCTCAATCTTTATAACCAGTTAGTTATCACCTTACAGCAGGACTCATTCTTCTTTCTTGACAGTTCAAAGTCTAACCACCCCCTTCGTAAGTGCTGCTAAAAAGACCTTTCCCTGAAATTTAGTCTTTAGGGCATCCATTGATTTAGAAAGACCCTGGTTCAGGGTCAAAAGAATTGCATAGGAAACAAAGGCTCTTCTTCTTGCCTCCCTTGCAGTCCTCATAAATAAGGCCTTTGCATCCTTCCATTGTGCAGAGGTGGAGCACAGTGCATCAGGAACAGGTGGGTCCAGTGGTGCATTTGAATTCTTGTCACAGAAGAAAGGGACATGTCCTTGAAAATTGTTTTGCCTAGTTTTCACCTGAGTTAAGAAGGAGGACACTGAGAGCGAGGGAAACAGTAGGGATTTTGAGATGTTTTGATTTCTTTGCTATGTGTGGTGCCTTTGTCTTCAGACCTCAATCCTATAAGCAGTAGCAATATTTTTACAGGGCTTCCCATCTTCAATAAATTGTATCACAGTAATTAATTCTCACAGCATCCATTTGACTAAAGCATTATTATCCCTCTATTATAGAGGAGAAAACTGATTTGCCAAACCCCACAAAGAAAGTCAATGTCGGAGTAAGGATTATCGCTCAGGAGGGTCTAGAAGTCTAATCTCAGCTCTGAGATGTTTTCTTAATTTTTTTCGGTAGGAACAACTGCAGTGTGGATATACCAGGTAAATTCACTAAGGGTATGTGAACATGGAAGGACTGTTCTGCCCTCGCCGAGTCTTTGTGACCAATAGGCCTGTTTAAATGATTATATGTAGTTTGTTTTCACAGAATTCTTTCAATGGAGATATGAAAATATAGGATAAAATATTGCTTGGTGAGCACCAAAAATTTTGATCTAGTCAATGGCACATAAACTCAGTCCAGGTACAATTTTCTTATTTATTGAATAGACTTGTTTTTGCAAAGATTGGGTAGACTGTTATTTAGATCATATTGTTCTCCATAATAACAAATCACTTAATTGTAGCACATTAATCTCAGCTTTCACCACCACAGTTGAGCCAAGGATCAGGAATTAAACAAAAGAAGTGTCCCAGAAGTCTAAAAATATTTCCCCAAAGTCTATAAACCAGTAACACAGTGCCAGTGAGCTGTACTCATTGGATTTACCACAGGCCTAGACTTGGTGATAACAGACTTGTACTAGAATCACAGGTAAAGAAACAAATCAGAGGAGACTTGAGCATGACTTCTAGAGGCTATCACAGAGAGCTAAGGCTGAACCCCTGGGATAGGAAGAGTAAAAACAGGAACTTGGGGCTGGCATTGTAGCATAGCGGGTAAAGTGCTGCCTGCAGTGCCAGCATCCCATATGGGCACTGGTTTTAGTCCTGGCTGCTCCGCTTCCAATCCAGCTCTCTGTTATGGCCTGGGAAAGCAGTAGAAGATGGTCCAAGTCCTTGGGCCCCTGCACCCGTGTGGGAGACCCAGAGGAAGCTCCTGGCTCCTGGCTTCAGATGGGCGCAGCTCTGGCCATTGCAGCCATCTAGGGAGTGAACCAGCAGATGGAAGACCTCTCTCTCTCTCTCTCTCTCTCTCAATCTCTCCTTCTCTCTGTGCGTAACTCTTTCAAGTAAATAAATAAATCTTTAATGTATTTGCCACAGTTCCTGTTTGTTTTTATTTTTTAACTCAAAAGTTTGCCCCTTTTAGGCCACCATTCTCCTGTAGAAGCAAGTTTTTTTTTTTTTTAAGATTTATTTATTTGAAAGGCAGAGTTATAGAGAGGCAGAGAGAGAGAGAGAGAGATCAAAAGATCTTCCATCTGCTGGTTCACTCCCCAAATAGCCACAATGGCCAGAGCTGGGCCAGTCCAAAGCCAGGAGCTTCTTCTGGGTCACCCACGTAGGTGCAGGGGCCCAAGCATTTAGACCATCTTCCACTATCCTGGGCACATCAGTAGAAAGCTGGATTGGAAGTGGAGCAGCTGGGACTGAAACCAGCGCCCATATGAGAAGCTGGCACTGCAGATCAGGGCTTTAACCCACTGCACCACAGTGCCAGCCCCTGCAAGTTGTTTGTTACCATAGGTATTCCATAATGACAACATTATGTTATGACTAATGTACTGGTTATTCATAAAATAGACCTGGGTATTCATTTATTTACATTTGGTGTAAGATCTCCTAGGACTCAGAAAGTAAGCAAGAGAGAAGTGGTCTCTGCCTTTACAGTTTATAATCCAGGGAGAAGCACAAGGATACAGTTAACTAAGTGATTTAGCTGGTGCTAAGTTCTGTGAATGAATTAAACAGCACCAGAGAGCTAGCAGCTGTGTGGGATATACTCCTGCAGATGCAGGAGTAGAAAGAGGCAGGGACTTGTAAGTTCCTGGGGCCTGGCTTCTCTAGGGGTTGGAAGGATTTTTAACTGGGGAGTGACAAAGTCTGAAACCTGTAAGAGACAAATGGTTAAGCAGAGGGGTGTTAAGTGAGTGATCCATGATGGTGGCATTATCAGGAGGGAGATGGAGAAGACCGTGTGTGGTTCAGTATCTTCTGATGAAAACAACACCATCTTCCAGACATAATAAGAACAAAATAATTAGCAGTTCCTGAGTACAGACCAGGTGCTGGACACTGCTTTCTCGCTTGTTCTCCATGGCAGCCCTGTGGGAGATAGGTACTATCAACACCTCCAGAGTGCAATAGAGGAAAGGATGACTGGAGGAGGTTAAGACAGCTGCCAGTGATTTCACTGCTAATAAAAGGCATTGCTGGAATTTAAATCCACTCTTGTGGCTCCCGAGTTCATGTTCCTAGACTTGAGGTCATTTCTAGAAAATACATATTTTCTGTTCCCCAAATACACAACAGATTGCTGAACTACAGATAATTCCGTTGGGGGAACTAACCCCAAGAAGTGTGATCGTGGGGAACCATTGTTTACTCTTGTGAATGAATCGATAACATGATAAGAGTACAAGTCCCTGCTTTGTTTCTTTTTTACCAAATTTCCTTATTCTCTTAAACATCTTCCAGGAAGGTGTTATTGATTGTACTGCATTTCAGTAGTACATGTTGATTGTAAGGGGGAAAATGTGTACATTCTGTTAGAAGGCAGGTGCAAAACAATTAGAGAAAAATTGAGACAAAAACACTGCAAGTGCTTGGCTTACTCTATTCAGACTGGAGGAGCAGGCCACGTTGAGCAGAAGGCAATTTAAAGCAGTGAATACCCTGTTTTCCATTGACAAAGGGACTGTGTAAATTGAGAAATGGGAAGGAATGCCAGTTTGGAAATTTGAGCCTTGCAAAAATATTTTGGTTTAAATTTAATTAAAGAGCTTTGTATTCTAAAGATTAAAGCATGGAAATAGTTATCTTTCTAGGAAGGATGTTTCTCCTGTTAATGCCTTAAATAAGAATAGCGTCTTCTCAGGTATACATGCAGGTGTTTTTTTTGCCCAATGATGGACCTGTTACAGCAAGAGAAAGAATCAGCCACAATGCCAAGGAAACGTCTACAGGCCAGTGTTGCTAGAGGCCAGAGTGTGTGAGAAGGGAGAGCTGAAGGTGAAGCAGAATAGAGAAACAGGCCCCTTGGAAAGCAGAAAAGGCTAATATAATTGTGGAAGCAGCATGAGAAGACACTGCTAGTGTCAGCTAGGCTAAGGCGTTGAACTGTTGGTGGCTATGTAACTCATACAAGCTGGTGTTGGATTTTTAAATTGCAGTTTTCTACTTACTCAGTGTCATAAAGAAAGCAAGGACAAAGAGGCATAATTTGTGCCAAAGACCTCCTCAGAGAGGAATAAGAAGAAATTCCCAAGACATGCAGGGACCTTGCATTTGCCAATCCTGAGAAGTGACATCCTGCTTGACATGGCAACCAAAAAGATGCCCTTGATAAATCTGCCTCCTCCAGTGATGCTTGTTTAGAGGTAAAGCTGAGAGTTTTGATAGGGAAAGAAGGCAGATTAGGAGGGTGAGGTTGACTGGAGTCTCTGGTTGCTATCCTACCTCTGAGGCCACCCAAATAGGCCTGTTAACTGTAGCATCGTGTGCTTGGAGCCTTTGCTTTTGAAATGCAAGTAAAACTTTAAAACATAAAAATTCTATGAAATTAAGGACAAAATTCTTTGGCACTGTGGATTTTGAAACTCGAGAGAGAAGAAGGACTTTTAGAGTGCAGCAGGATGCTTTGAGATGTTTCAGAGTTAAAATGATCCCTTGCTTACATGTTGGTATAGCTTCTCATGTTGGAGTGGCTTTGTGATTTATGGGGTTATTTATGGGGTTGTTGATTAGTTAGTTCTCATTGTCAGGTTTTATAATGGCAGAGAGTTTCCTGCTGTGCAGCAGCTCCCCAAAACTCTATGAAGATCACTGCTGGACAGCTTCCCCATTCAGTAGGAACAGCTGCAGGCCCTGCCTCTCGGCATGCACTGTCCATCTCACAGCCTGGAAGATCTTCAAGAGCAGAGAGTGTGTCTCCTTCTCACTTTGTTCCCTACACCCGCGATACTATAGCTGCACCCCCTTCAAGATTGTGGAAGCCGGTGCCGCGACTCACTAGGCTAATCCTCCGCCTTGCGGCGCCGGTACACCGGGTTCTAGTCCCGGTCGGGGCGCCGGATTCTGTCCCGGTTGCCCCTCTTCCAGGCCAGCTCTCTGCTGTGGCCAGGGAGTGCAGTGGAGGATGGCCCAAGTGCTTGGGCCCTGCACCCCGTGGGAGACCAGGAGAAGCACCTGGCTCCTGCCATCGGATCAGCGCAGTGTGCTGGCGGCAGCGTGCCGGCCGTGGCGGCCATTGGAGGGTAAACCAATGGCAAAGGAAGACCCTTCTCTCTCTCTCTCTCTCACTGTCCACTCTGCCTGTCAAAAAATAATAAAAAAAAAAGATTGTGGAATTATTGCTAGACTCTTTTAGTAGCACACATGCTTTCCATTCAGCGTGTTTTAACTGGACACCTATGATGTGATAAGCCCAATTCTAGGACCTCAGCCTAAAGAGGAAACAAGGACATTATTCTGAAACTGGTTTTACTGGGGTAAGAAGAAAGCAAGATAATGTCAATGGGTTGTGTTCTTTTGTAAAAAGGGGTTCTGTGTTCCTGGGAGGAAAGAGCTACTGAAATGGGTTGATGAAGCAACATCTCTCTGAGGAGTCACTTTGCACTAAGGGCTGCGTCACAAGGAATCTCAGCTCTGCAGGGGTTCAGAAAGGGGCCTTCCAAGTAGAGAAACCACATCACTTACAGGTCCCCCCAAAAGAGGGTCTGTGGTGTGTTCCTGGAACAGAAAGGCGAGCAAGCCCATCATTTCCCCTTTAAGGACGGGCACGAGAGCCTTTTGCCCTTTATGTGCAAAACCAGATGTCTCTCCTTGACCCCTTATCAAAGGAAAAGAGTAGAATTCAAGTAAGCATAGTTATCCGGTAACCATATGTGACATCAAGTTCTGGCTCTTAAAGGGTAGAACACTCTTCAGGGTGTTTGCCCTCTAGCCCTTTCTGAGATAAACATTTGCGATAAGTGTGTGGGAAAGAGCATAAGGTTTCAGTGGATCCTCCGCCTAGAACGCTCCCCTCTCCGTAAAGGACTCGCAGCCGTGCCACTTGTTTAAATGCCAAGAATCAGTAAATACGGTTACAAACAAGTCCTCAATGAAATCGTCAAAGGCATTTTCCCACCAAAAGTGAATTAATCATTGCCAGGTTTTCAAACACTGCTGTCCAATTATTTTAAATAATGCACAGCACTTAACTATGTTATTTGCCTAGAGAAAATAATGAAAATTGTCAGCTAAATTTTCTTAGGTTATCTGATTTTCCGTTGTTTTTCTTGTGCTTATTATCTTTCGCAGCAACGTTTTGGGTATATTTAAGCTGTAAGTATATATAGACCTTTCCACTTGGCAAATTTTGATATCTCTCTATGATGCATAATGTCTGAAATGAACTCAGCTCAACTGTGTTGTTTACAGCCTTACCTGGTTAAACAGAAAGAGCTGTGTTCATTTTATTTTCATTATTATGAAGAGTAGTATGGAAAGAGCAAGGAGAATGCATAAAAGGCTTACTTGGCAGTGGCCTAGTACGTCGTGTCTGAACAAAATGTCCTGATTTGAAAATAAAATGGAAACACTAAACCATAGCTATTGTGTGAGGTCAGGTTCTGTTACTTGGGAATGTTTAAAGAAAAAGCATAAAGTAGGCAATAATAGAATCAGAAATTCTGCAATGTGGTCAGAATGAGCTCGAATTTGGTAGAATAGTTTATGTTGAATATTCAGAGCAAGATTAGATAGCAATGTTAACCAAATCCACAGATTTTCCTGGGGTGAAAATATCTCATTTCAGAGAAACCTTATGTTAGGCAAGTATGTTCTGAAGAGGTAGAGTTAGGGGTGGGGTTGTTTTTTTTTTTTTTTTTTGTATCTTTTAAAAATTTTTTTATTGTTTTCTTTTCCATCTGTTGTGGGGAAATTGGGTATTTTCAAGCACTCTTTAATATGACAACTGTTAAAAAGCAAAATTATACACCACATTTTGGGCTGTGGGTTGCTTGAAGGTAGATAAAATAATAAGCTTCCTGCTCAGAAAAAGGAGTGTTGTTATTGTTTATTTTTATAGCTACTCTTCCCTCATAATAGTACAGACCCATTTGGCTAGACATCCCCTGGGGACAAACAAGTTATCTAAGCAGTATGGCATTGCCTTATGAGGGGATGGCAAAATGGGATCAAGTTCTAGTTCTATAACATGTCCACCCACTGAAAGCTAAACTCTGCTGGTTAGAAGTAAAATCCTTATTTTTTCATTGTTTTGCTAAGCAATCCAGCACTATCAGTAACTACTCCTCAGCATGAAAATTTAAATTCCAGGCACCAGAGGAAATCTTTAGGTGAAACCCTTGAAGAGTAGTGGAACATGGCATCAGAAATGCATACGACTTAGAGGAGTGGGCAAACAGGTAGCTGGCAAGAACCCCCTCTGCCCCAACCCTATTTCTGTGCTTTCCTTCTGCTCAGCCTCAATCTTGTTGGTTCTCTTCTGACATTTATATTTTCCCAGGTAGACTAGGACTGAGGCATGACTAACTACTAAGAAGAAACTCCTGTACAACTGAGTCTCCTTGAGTTTGTTTCCTCACTGATAAAATGGGGTGATGCTAAGAACACTCTTGGGGGTGATGTGTATGAGACCCAATACATGTTAGCATTTGTTATGCTGGTGCAGGTGGCTGTTATGAATAAACTAGGAAGTGTGTGCAAGTCAAGTGTTCTGAGCCTACCTGGTCCATTGACTGCTTATATGACCCTTCTCAGAGCCAGACGTCCCTAGTGTGCCCACAGAAGGAGCTGGAATGAGCTCTGATCCCTCTGTGACATGTCATGCTTTGATTAATGCAATGGGCTCATCCAGGGCAACTGGCTTGCCATCAATAGAAGTGGAAATTGTTTGAGCACCAACTGGGTGCAGCATGGTGCTAGTGTAGGTTTGGGGACAAGAAGAGATTTGAAGCCAACCCCTGTGTCGTGGCATGCGTGCTCAATGTTTTGTGCTAAAAGGAGCAGCACAGTCGGTAAGTGCCACGGAGAAGGAGGTGATGAACATGCCTTGTGAGCAGTCACATTCGGGAGACTGCGTATGCAGGGGGGAAAGGGGAGCGTGCATCCGTCTGGCAGGTCCGATGCATGCATTGGTGCATAGACCTTGGAACAAGGAAGAATCTCTCGGCGCCTTGTACGGACCAACTATTGAAAGAGGCTTAGCTCGCATAAGGAACCTGTATCAGTTACTAAAATTACTGCCTTGCCCTTAATAATCTGCAGTTTCCTTATTTGCTTTAATGCTTTCATCAGAGAGATGTATTTGTTTTTTTTTTTTCTGTGTGGACTTCTAAGATTTATTTTATATTACTTGAAAGGCAGAGTTGCAGAGAGAGAGGGAGAGAGAGATCTTTGATCCCTTGGTTTCCTCCCTAAGTGGCTGCTGGACTAGGCCAGGCTGAAGCCAGGAGCCTGGAGATTCTTCTGGATCTCCCATGGGGGTGCACCCTCTGCTGCTATTCCCAGGTGCCTTGACAGGAAGTGGAGCAGCCAGAACTCCAACTGGCGCTCATATGAGATGCTGGCACTGTGGGCCACAGCTTAACTTTTTTATGCCACAATGCTGGCCCTTTTGGGTGGACTTTAAAATATTTCTGTTGCATATGACACACATATATGTTTGTGTATCTATGTGTATACCTACACAAGTATATGCATGTATAGTGAGTGATTGCTTGTAATGTGATTATTTAGAACTGTTATTAGTATCATATCATCTTTAGGATAAAATATGAATCAGTTCTCTTCATATCCTGGCAATAAAACATTATGGGTAGATGGTATTTTGATAGCATTGCCAGTTCTTTCCTTGTGCAAGGCAGGGGCACTGTGCCGTGAGACTAGATAAATGAATAAGCCATTTTGAAGCCTAGCTTTAAAAAGTTAGCAATCTATAAAAACAGTGTGCATGATAAGTAAATGTATGAAAGAAAAGGCATGTAGGAAAAAAGAATGTATGTCATGCTTATGAGCCATTTATGCAGCCTCTGTCTTCTTTTCTTTCTCCTCAAATTCCCTTTTAGATACTTTTGTTTTTCTATAGTTGTTGGAGTGTAGTTTCTGCTGATTGTGCAGCCTCATGGCAGTCGTTTTGCCCATATGCTTTATACTTTTTTTGCTGTGAACTCATCTTCGGCTGAATCCCCAAGAACTTGGTATTACCTGTGGCATCCCTGTGGAATGCTTTTGCATGTCCATCTCCTGGGCATTGGGGTTTCATATCATTTGTTATTTAATGTCTCAGGCAAGAGTTCATAAGGGGAGTAAAAAAAAAAAAATACAGCTTTGACACGCACGCAGTTCCGTGACTTCGGCTTCTCTCTCAAGGAGACTTTTTTTCACTGTTGATTGGACCACCTCTATGCTCATGTCATGGGCCCATGGCAGAATTTTTCCCAGCCACTTTGCCAGAGGTGGAACAGTCTTTTTCATTATGGAGTTTGTACAAAGACCAAATCCAGCTTCCCTAGCTCCCGAACCTCCATCCATTCAGCAAATCCCCAGGGCAGTAGGGGCAGAGGAGGCATCTTTATGACAGTCAAACTTAGTGCTGTCCCTCATTTGGTCTTTGCTTTTCCTCTGTGTACCTAGCTAGCCCCTGAGATTCTTCTCTTTTTGATTTTTAGGTACACCATATACATATACATATACATATACATATACATACATATGTATACACACACATGTGTGTATAATGTATATATGTATAAAATGTATATAAATATATATTTTGTTCTTACTCTTTGAAAAATATATTTTATTCAAAATTTCTCTTTTTTTTAAAGATTTATTTATTTGAAAGTCAGAGTTACACAGAGAGAGAAGGAGAGGCAGAGAGAGAGGTCTTCTCTCTGCTGGTTCACTCCCCAATTGGCCTCAATGGCCAGAGCTGCGCCAATCTGAAGCCAGGAGTCAGGAGCTTCTTCGGGGTTTTCCACGCAGGTACAGGGGCCCAAGGACTAGGGCCATCTTCCATTGCTTTCTAAGGCCACAGCAGAGAGCTGGATTGGGGTGGAGCAGCTGGGACTTGAACCAGCGCCCATATGGGATGCCAGCACTCAGGCGGCGGCTTTACCCACTGTGCCACAGTGCTGGCCACTCAGCATTTCTAAATGCTTAAAGTGGGTTTCTTTTTTGGCATGGAGGGTGGTGCTGCTTCTGCTCACTCTGTCATGTTCAGTAAAAGTTCAACTCACTGAGCTTTTATATTCATGAATGAAAAAAGAAATTCTGGCCATTTTTATCTTGCATAGAATGGAATGTTTGCCGACCAAAATTTTGGAAAAGATCTGTTTTAATGGAAAATCTATTTTTACAAGGTATGAACCTGACTCGTTGCATTAAAACAAACCTTTTTCCTTACCTTCTTGTTGTACCTTAAAAGCTGTATTTCAGTAACCTGATTGGGCTTCGAGTAGGCATGGCCTACAGAATTGGACCCTGGCCAACCACCCCTGTGGTTGTATTAAATTCTCTGGCTTCTCCATTATGTTAGTATGTGCTTTGTCTTTAGGTACTGTGTTTAAAAAGCAAAGATTACATTTCCATTACCTTTCCATGCTTAAGTTGGCATGGTTTTCTTCAAGAGTAGTTTGTTTGTTAATAACATGTAGGTATTAAAGTTGAAAGGTCTTATGTTTCACCAAGAAGTGAAAGTAGATATGGATTTCCAGTATTCCCTTCTTTGTGTAGATAGCACCAGAAATTTGTTGTCCTAAAATTATCAAAGAAACTAGATAAAAATTAATAGTCAAATTATCTCCTTGTCTGGGCTTACATCAATAATATATATCATGAACAATTATTTAAACAAAGACTAAAATAGAATTGCTATTGAAACCCTCTACTAACAGTCTACTAATAATTTATAACAGTGAAAATACTGCCTTGTGTTTTGATATACAAGAAGCTGTGGGTTTCACATTTTGACTGATTTGGATTTTTTTTCTTTTTTTTTTTAGCTCAGACTCAGCAGTTTGTTTTCCCTTTTGTTTCTTTTAAAAAGCTTATTTTTTAAGAAAATATTTGAGAAGCACATAGAGACACAGAGAAAGAGCGAGAGAGCGAGCGAGCACATGCCAGCCAGCCAGCTAGCTCTCATGCTTTGGTTCATTCCCCAGATGCCTGCAATGGTCAGGTCAGGCTGAATCCAAAGCTGTGAATGAGGAATTCAGTCCAGGTCTCCCATGTAGGTGACAGAAACTCCATCACTTGAGAGATCACCACTCCCTCCCAGGATCAGCACCAAGAAGCTGGAGTCAGAAGTTGAACTGAGGTACTCCAACACAGGATGCCAGCAGCCCAACCATTGTGTTAACCACTTGACCAAACACCTGCCCCCAAAGTTTATTTTTAATTATAAAATGGTTACCCAAACCTGTCCTCATAGAAATATCAGGTGTCTAGGTAAAGCATATCTCTTTTAGCTATACTTTTCTTTGTAACACGGTGAACTTGAGGTGGTGGAAATAGGAAAGGGTACGCTTGTTTTTCCTGTCCCTGTGTACCTTGCTTTTTTGCAAGTGCTTGTTATGTGTCTTCTTGAGACCCTTTGAGTCTTTCTGCCCGGTCTTGGGTGAGATGACATTGAAACGGTGAAGGTTGTACGTAATAAACATACTTTTCTGGATTACTGTAGACACAGTAGACCTAATCAGGTCATCCTCTGCTCGCAAGGTGGAGCATGTGTTAGAACTAGTGCGTAGAGTTCCTTCTTAGCTCCAGGACGATCAGGAGTGCAAGATTGCATAGCTAATTTGGGTTCTCCAGAGTTACCAAGACCAGAGAAAAGCAAGTGAAGGCTTTGATACCGAGCTGTGTTTGGCAGAGTGAAAGCCTGTTTAAATGTACGTTGAAATACTTGAGAAAAAAAAGGCAGGAAGAATGGGAGGATGAAACAGCTGTGCTGATCATTTTTTAATGTAGGTGATGGGTATACAGTGGTTCCTTGTCCTATTTTTATCTTTTTTTTAAATACACTTGAAAATTTGCACAATACAAATGAATACTGAGAGGAATGATTTTCAAGAAGCATTTAAGAAATATTAACCCAGAGATATCTGAAGGCAGGTCTGTGACATTGTTTATGGAATATGGTCTTGGTGAGAGATTTGTGCATTAGCTTAGCACAGCTTGGAGATACAGTTTTTCTCCTGAAGAAAGTGTTTATTATGTGACTTTTTATCGTCTTAAAATGTTAAAAGTATTTCCCCTTTATAAAGTCTGGGTTTATAACACATTTATAAAAAAAAGTTTGAACACTTCAGGTTAGAATTTTATTCCGGGGTTACAAAAACTTGCCTCTTTCCTCTGGCTGGTGTCACTCTCAGATGAAAATGAATGAAGGAAATCGGAGCATTGCCAGCTTTCCAGTTTCTGTGTTACTCCAAGATTATAGGTTCTATGACTCTTAAGTTTGCAAGATTTTCCGGATGACCCCAGAGGGGTATATTCACACATGTGAATATATCTCTCATAAACAGCTTATGCTAATTCTGAGTTTTTTTTTAAAGTGGGTTAAACGTAAAATACCACGAATGTGCAGACTGTCTGTTATTTTAAGTATATTTGTAGATTGATCCTGCTCCACATTACAGTAAGCAGTAATGCTGGGTTGTTTCAAGTGCACTGAGGTGAGACCAAGGGGGAACCGCTGCACCTGTGTTTATTACTCTGGAAGAAACCTGACACTCCATTGCACCCTTATTATTTTTCATACCCTAAGCTAAATAGACTAACGGCTGGTGAGAGGCTGTCAGAGGAAGCGTGTCAAACCCTAGGTGTATCATGCAATCAGACTGGTGTCGGGTTGGAAAAGGCAGTAGTTGGGAAGGAAAAAAAGTGACCTTGTACTCTCAACATTGTCTTTACACTGAGTAGAACAGATGAGATTGTGAATTATTCAGAGCACTGAAAGCTTATAATTGTTAGCAGTGGTAGAGGTGACAGAGGAGAGAGACAGGACTGTGTGAGTCCAAATGTCTGATTCTATTAAACATCAAAGGGATCTTTTCTGAAAACTATCTTGGGGAATTTGGGTGGTGTGGCCCCCTTGAAGAATCCTTTCCCCTTACTTGATACCTTTCTGGGAATCTGGGTCAAAGAGGCACAAGTTAGTATTTAGCATAGGGTTTTTTTTTTTTTCCTTTTTTTAAATACAGAGGGAAAGAACAAAGACACTATTGGGAGAGGATTTGCTGTTTCAGCAGGACAGCCTGGTCCCCACGTGACAAAACAGAACCTCTGAACTCCGAGGGGGTCATTCATTCTATGTAAATGATCTTGTCTTATTAATAACAAGTTGGGTAGGATGTCAGGCCCACAAGAAAGCATTCTCCACGTACTTATTTATTGCATTTTTTTAAACGTGAGATTTGTGAGATAATAGTCCTGTGCCATTTTGTATTCTTAACAGTTATAGATGAATACTGGTTTGCTTTTCTAGTATTTTTTTTACTTACCTGAAATTTACGAAGTGTACTTTTCTTAAAACTAGCATTTGAGTGAGCACTTGGCACAGTGGTTAAATCAGGTAAGTCACTGCTTGGGACACTTGCATCTCATATTCAAATGTGTGGTTCAAGTCCTGGCTCCTCCACTTTCAACCCATTTTCCTGTTAACGCGCACCGTAGGTGGTTGACTGAAGTTGATGACTTGAGTGCTTAGGTCCCTGCTGCCCAGATAGGGAGATCCGGATTGAGTTCCAGGCTCTTGATTTTGGAATGGCACAGCCGTGGTTGTTGCAGCTGTTTGAGGAAATGAACAAGCAGAAGGGAGGTCTCTCTGTCTCTGCCTTTCAAATATGATGAAAATAAATAGTGAATAAAAAATGAAAACTAGCTGTTGTATTAAGATTTTGACTATTTAAGTTTAGTAGGAATTTTAACTTTATAGACTTAAGCAGTATTTTTTTAGAAGTTTATTTTGCATTTTCTTTCCAAAGTGAAAAATATTTATATTTCTCTCTCTCAAAAATCATAATATTGATGGCATTTCAGAATTTCCATGACATATCTAAAGAACTGTGTGGTGCCTGTGTGTAGAATTAAAATTTAACATCAGAATTACTTTTAAATGTCAAGACTTGAAGAAAGACATTTTAATAATATTTACTGCATATTATAAAATGTCATTTTTTCTATTTTAATGCATTTCATAAAGATTGACTTATAATGTCAAAAATAATTTTACTTATGGAATAAACGGCTAAAATATTTATGCATTGCCTCAGTACTCCTCAAACACTATCACGTGGTTGGTCCCAAATCTCATATCTCTTCCAATAATCATCAGAATAAGCATTTCAATAAATTATATCCTGCCTCTTTGTTCCAAATTATTTTCTAAATTTAGAATTAGCATGGTTTCTATGCAAAGACCATTTTAAAGCCTGTATCCTTCTCTCCACAAATTCTTTCATTAGCCTGAGTAGAAGCAGGTTTACAATGTTAGTTTTCCTAGAGAAGAACACATCAACCTTCCCTTACAAAGTAATGGTGATCGCTATTTCTATCTGTTTCCATAATAGTTATTTCCTTATTCTCTGGATCCAACATGTAATCTTTATTGTTCTCTATATTAGATTCCAATTGCTAAATTTAGCTTCAGAAAAAGGTTACCACTTGTTGTTTCGAGATAAATTCTAATCAAAACCAAGCAAACAAAATACAACAGCAAAAACTTCATGAACTTACTGAAGACCAGTTTTTGTATCACACAGAAAAGATGAGCAAGGAGGTGAGTAGTTTTTGGTAGAAAATAGTTTCTTCTCTGTTCCTGCACTCTGATTTTAGGGTGTGTTAGAGCTGGGGTGGGCACCCCACTCCCTTGACCCAAATAAGGCTCCCAATAGATCTTCAACATGACTTTAATGCATTTGAATGCTTATGTTGAGGGGTGTCTAAGGAAATGCAGATGCATGCTCAGTTTCTATCAGGGTTAAGGGTTAGTCTTAGGTTCTGTTTCCAACTCTCCTGTTGTTATACTTCTTCCTTGTAGTTTAAATTCTTACAAGCTTTGCCTAGGTGGTGTCTGATTGCTCATTAGAGAAAAATTCATTATAACTAGGTTAATACTTGTTTGTAAATGTTTGGGTTTTGATGAGTATGCTAGATAGAATATTGTATAGGGATTTAGTTCTTATCAATTTTAGCCATAATTTGGTTTCTGAGTATGTCTCTTCCTGTTTGTTTTGGAATAAGCTAAATGCTCAGAATTTCCATTCCATTTGTATTTGTTTAGATTCTGCTATGTGTTGGGTACTGTGGGGTCCATAATTGAAAGTAGAAGGTCAGGTTCCTGCTCTTATGAAGTTATCAGCTACTTGGGGAGATGAAACCATTTCAAAGCAACATGTGATTACAGGTTGATGGATATTATGGAATGTATACCCTCTAAAAGGTTAATGAGGGAACTGGTCATTTTAAGCCAACGTAGTTAGGAAAGGATATCAAAAGTGGAGAGCAACAGAGCGGATTTTGGAGAAAGGGAAGATCTGGATAGGTAGAGGCAAATGAGTGGACAGCCCAGGCAGAAGTGTGGCATTGTGAAAGGGTGTGTCCATCAGACCAGCAGAGGAGCCCAATCTGTGTCCTCAGGGGACCCTGAACTCTTCAGGGGTCAACCAAGGCTAGAGTAAAGCCACTGATGCTTTGAATAGATCTTTGAATACCAGTTTGTAGAGGTTAAAATTGGACATTGACAGCTGACAATCTTTCTCTAGCAGGTGTCTCTTTGGGGGACATTTCCTAGGACTTTACTGATTCTTCCATGGGGCATCCCTATGGATTCCTTTGTCAAGGATCTCACTTCAACTGTTCACCCAGGACCCCATCTCAATTCTTCTGACTGCCAGTTGGCCTCAGCTTCTTGCTTCTGGGTTCCCCCAAGTGGAAGTTGAGTTTCTTAATGGTTTCTCTTGCTAGGTTTCCAAGAGTTCTGGCAGCATAGCTTGAGACTGGCTATCTTCCATCACAATCTGGTAACCATAAAGACTGTATCTCAGCCACAGGAAACAGTGGAGATACAGCCTGGGCACATCTCTGCCTTTCACTTGAACTTGCTACACTCCACAATTCTCTTTTACAATTCTTACATTTAAGTTCAGTGTAGAGCCACAAATCAGATGAGGTCCTGATTAGCTAGCTGTTCACCTGGAGTTTGGAACTCTCTGTTCCACTTCTTGCTAGCACCCTTGTCAAGACCAGAGCTTGCCCCTTCTTTGGTTGTCATGTGAGAGGGAGAACATTCTCACCACAAAGTGCATTGCTGCAAAGCTGATGGATCCCAGCATTCCCCTGACCCAGCCCTTTCTGTAGGTGCAGCAGGTTGTGGGTGGTGACAGTTGCCATGGGCTCCCTTCTTGGTAAGCCCTGGAGTCAGTGTTTGGCCCCAGTTGCCGGCTGTTCTTCTTCGACTGTGGGACACTCAAGCCATTTATCCTGTTTTGGTCCCCCGTGATTATTTCAGACCATGAGGAAAACTCCATTCATGTTGCTAACTAACCACAATTCTCTCTACCCTGGACTACATCAAAAGGCTCTCAAAGGGCCTCCTCACTCCCTGTCTTGCTGACTCTCCGTTCTCCCCAGTCCTAAGTTCTACTCTGCACTCAGCATCCAGAGCAGTCTTTGAAATGTAACTCAGATCACCTCACAGTCCAGTCATATTCCAGCCTGAAACTCTCCAGTGACTTCCCATTGCCACCAAGGGTCCAGCGTGTTCTGGCCCCTGCCTGACCCTCCATCCTCTGCACCCTCCACTCCCCCACTGCTTTGACCACACAGACTTCTGGGTGGTGTCTGCAGTGTGCCAAGCTTTTTCTGCTTTGGAGATTTCACATTTGTTGTTCCTTCCAGCTGCAGTGCCCTTTCTCCAGATCTCCTTGGCTGCCTCTTCCTTCTCATTCCTAACAAATGGATTGATTGATCAGTTCAGATGTCACTTCTAAAGAAATGCTTTTCCTGAGCAGCCTAAGACAAGTCATTGCTCGCCCCCATCAATCCTTTGATTGCTTATTATTATTTCTTATTTTCCTCGAAGTACTCATCACTTCTGAAATTATTACACTCTCTTACTTGTTTACATGTTTACTGGTTTTCTCACTGAGTTCTGTGAAAACGGAGATTTGGTCTGTCTGTTCATACTGTGCTCTATGCCTTGCACATGGTGAGTTCTCAAGATAGAGCTGTGAGTGAGTGGATGCGTAGATTTCTTTTTTTTTTTTTTTAAGATTTGTTTGTTTATTTGAAAGTCAGAGTTACACAGAGAGAGGAGAGGCAGAGAGAGAGAGAGAGAGAGAGAGAGAGAGAGAGAGAGGGGTCTTCCATACAATGGTTCACTCCCCAATAGGCTGCAATGGCCAGAGCTGGGCTGATCCGAAGCTGGGAGCCAGGAGCTTCTTCCGGGTCTCCCACGAAGGCGTGGGGGCCCAAGGACTTGGGACATCTTCTACTGCTTTCCCAGGCCATAGCAGGGAGCTGTATTGGAAGTAGAACAGCCGGGTCTTGAACTGGTGCCCATATGGGATGCTGGCACTTCAGGCCAGGGCTTTAACCCACTGAGCCACAGCGCCAGCCCCAGATGCATAGATTTCTACAGCAGTTAGTGCCCACAGCTACATGACGAGCACCATGTAGAATTATTAAACCGAGTAGATACTGCTATTTCTGTGTTGTAGGTGAAGAAGGACCTTGGAGATGAGTGGCTTCTCCAAGTTCATAAAGCGATTCAATAGAAAAGCCAGAAATTGCAATTAAACACAATATAGTCTACCTCCAAAGGACTGAGTGTTTCTTCCATCAGCTGGGAGCAACTCATGGAGTATAGGGAGGTACGCCATCATGTACAAAGTATGGAGAAGTAGATCGTGGTGTACAAAATCAGTCCCTCATATCCATCAGGTACACTCAGAGATGGAAAAATTGAGGTGGTGGTGGGAGTGAGATGATATTTAACTGGCAACTAGTTGTCAGAGATTCTTATTAAAAACTTGCTGTGGCTGAATAATGTTTGCTTGCTCCCAAACTCATGTTGGAGTTTAATCCCCAATATGATGTATTAAGAGGGTGGAAACATAATCCTACTGTAGTTGTTAGGATTGGATGATATTAGCAGGGTGGGGCCCCCCAATGGAATACTGGTGGCTTTATAAGAAGAGAGAAACCAGAAGATATACACACATACATGTGTACACACACACATGGAGTGCCCATGTACGTGAGTGTTCCCTGTTTCTCACTATGTGATGTCTGGAATACCTCAGATTCTGCCAGCAGGAAGGCCATTACCAAATGCATCCCCTTGACCTTGAACCAGAGCCATGAGCCAAAGTAAACCTCTCTTCTTGAAACTCACCCAGTCTGTGGCATTGTGTATTTGCAACAGAAAACAGACTAAGACAAGATATAGATGTTTTGTTGTAAAGTGATCCAGTCTGATTAGCTGGTTCATTTAAGTTGGGAGGCAAACAGGGAAACCAATAGCCAGAGAGCTCTCGTCTGCTGATTCACTCCCCGGCTGTCTGCAAAAGCATGAACTGGATCAGGCCAAAGTAAGCAGACTGGAACTCAATCGCAGTCTCCCACATGGGTGGCCAGGAGCCACTTACTTGAGCTGTCTCACCTGCTGCCTCTCAGAGTACATATTATCAGGAAGCCAGAATCGGAAATGGGGCCGGGATTTGAAACCAGGTACTCCAGTATAGGGATAGGGGTGTCCCAAGCAGCATCCTAAATGTGATGTCAAATATCTGCTCCATGTCCAGTTTGACTGGCTAGATTTCAGACACTTGGTCTGTCTCATGGCCCTGCTCTCTCGATGTTCAGGTTGGTGAGCATTAGCATGGTGCCTGTCCCACTGTGTGAAGAAGGCCTACTGGCTCCCTCCAAGTCAGAGCGTGTTTCAAAAAGTTTAAGGAAAAGAAAGTAAAATGAAATTTTATTTTAAAGCAATTTTTTGAAATCTCTGCGTATAAGGGAATCTTCAAAAAAGTTCATGGAAGGAAGCATATTATTGAAAAAACTATGCATGTAGCTCAATACTGTGATACACCAAAATAAATGTCTTTTAGTTCCATTACCCTCATATACATGTTGGAGTCATCTTGGACACCATGGCTCAATGTAGCAGCCACAATTTGATTTATGTAATGCAATATACTATAATATCACTAAAATCCTATCAAGAGAAAAGTGCATTGAAAAATTAAAGTTTCAGCTTATAAAAAAGGAAGATCATGTACCTATGATTTCTCTTTTAGCAGCCAGTGGAGTCAATTTAGAACCCAGCCCTTTCAGCAGTTTAGCTTAGTAAACATTATTTGGGACTCTTCTCTGTGAGGCTTGGAGGTGTACTGGGGTGGATCCAGCAGAAGCCTGGCCTCGCAGAAGCCTAGTGTAGGGGAATGGTTTCGGTTCCCACTGTTTTTTTTTTTTTTATTTTTTTTATTTATTTATTTTTTTTTTTGACAGGCAGAGTGGACAGTGAGAGAGAGAGACAGAGAGAAAGGTCTTCCTTTGCCGTTGGTTCACCCTCCAATGGCCGCCACGGCTGGCGCGCTGTGGCCAGCGCACCGTGCTGATCCGATGGCAGGAGCCAGGTACTTATCCTGGTCTCCCATGGGGTGCAGGGCCCAAGGACTTGGGCCATCCTCCACTGCACTCCCTGGCCACAGCAGAGAACTGGCCTGGAAGAGGAGCAACCGGGACAGAATCCGGCGCCCCAACCGGGACTACAACCCGGTGTGCCGGCGCCGCAAGGTGGAGGATTAGCCTAGTGAGCTGCGGCGCCGCCCCACTGTTTTCAGACTAAAATCCAAACTCCCCAGCAAGGCGACCGAGTTGTTTCTGTGTCGTCTGCATCCATCTCCACATTGTCTCTCCACCCTGCAGGCTGCACTCCTGAACACCACAGTTCTGTCCCTGCCCTTGGCTGCACTGTGCCTCTGCTGGGGATATCCTTTTCGCAGTGCTAAGTCCTACCCAGTCCCAAAGACGCCCTCTGGGACTGAGCTCCGGACAGGGCTTTGGGATGGGCTGCTCACTGACTGCCTACTTGGCCAGGATCTGAACCGTAGGGGCAGCATTTCTTTCACTGTGTCCCCAGACCATAGTTACAGTGTCCCGCTGGTGGTTTGTTTGGAGTCCTTGCTTGTTGTCTGGGTGAATGATGGGTGAGTGAATGAACAGTCAGCGGGCCCATCACCCACTTCCTCCCCTCCTGCTGCTTCCCAGGGCAGCTGTGGACACCAGGGCCTAAACTTTGGGCAGTTTCCTAGATTTTCCCTGTGCATTGGAAAACCATGGCATGGCTTTGCCTCCAGAGTTTCCAGAACCATTATGTGAAGTAACGAGTTCGTCAAATCAGACTGAACCTGGCCTCTCTTTTTTCAGTTTTACACCCAAAAATGCCCTTTAAATGGGGAACTGTATAGATTCTCAGATTGACCAACAATATAAAGGTGAATAGATGATCACTGAACAGTGGAGGAATGGGCCCTTACACTGGCTGCTCTCTGACAGTCTGTACAGATGAGCCTGAGCTTGTGTGCCCCTGACTCCAGGTCACTTCACACAGCTTGCTGAAAGGGTCTCCAGGAGACAAAGCAGGGAAGAGCTTGTCACACTGGAGAGCAAGTCATTGTAAGAAAGCCGAGCAGAATGGAGATACCATCCCAGGCAACACAGGACAGGCTTGGAAGTAGATGCAGGCTTGAGTTGCGAGTGTTTGCTGGGTGTCAGAGTCAGGGCTGGCTGCTTCATCATTTAATCCTCACTGTCTACCTTGAGGTTTGTTAGTGGAGGTTGAGGAAGCAGCTCCAGTGAGATTGTGTGACACACTCCAGGTCACTCAGCTCATTCAAGATCAGAGCCATGGTTGAAACCAACCAGTCTGGCATGAGAATATTCACCCACCCCTCATGGTGGTGTCTCCTTGAGGATGCGATGGATGAACACAGACCCCAGGTGCCAGCAGAGCTAGGGAGGCAGAGATGCTGACGTTGAGACAGCCTAGAGAAGTCGTGATCAGCCAGCATGTTCCTCAGACACTCTTTGGTCCCAAACTCAGCTATTTATGTGGGGCTCACAGGAGATGGGGAGACTCTAATTATATTCCGTGAGTCATGTTTAGATTATTCTTCCCTAGAATGATTTTCTTAGTAATCTTATTAAAACTTGGACGTCTCCAATAAGGGTCCTTAAAAAAGTTTTCCCCAAACATCTTTTCTGCTTGTCTTTTTCCTTTCTCAGCCCATGAAACAGCTGTTTTTGCCATATGATTGCCTTCTGTTGTTTATGGAACAAACTATAATGCTCAAGAACAATTTGGCACTGTTATATTCCTCTTAATGTGGAAAATAAGAGGCTATAAAGATTTATTGTAAGGATGTAGGGTACTTGAAGGTGGGACTGTTGGTACCTGCCACTGGGCTCACAGAGAAGCAGGAAGAAAGCCATTGCTAAGAGGCAACATAGCCACAGTGCACCGCGTAGACCTGCCTGTAGTACTCCCCGCTTCCACATATTCCGAAAGACTCTCTCTGTCAAATTCACCTTTAAAAACATGAGCAGTGTGTATCTTAGAATTGTTTGCTGTGTGTGGAGGTTGTGGCACAGTGGGTTGGCCACCGCTTGCAATAGCTGTGTCCCGTATCGGAGTGTTGGTCAAATCTCAGCTACTGTGCTTTCTGTACAGCTTCCTGTGAATGCATCCTGGGAGGCAGCAGCAGATGGCTCAGCCATTTGGGCCCCTGTCACCCACGTGGGACACCTGGATGGGGTTCCATGCTCCTGGCTTAAACTGGCTCAGTGCTGACTGTTGCGGGTATTTGGGGAGTAAACCAGTGGGATCTCTTTCTTTCTGTTGCGTGTGTGTATATGTGTGTTTCTCTCTCTTTCTCTCTCTTTTGCACACATGTTCTCTCTCTCTCTTATCTGCCTTTCAGGTGGATGGAAATAAATGAACATTAAAAAAAAAAAAAAGAGAGAGAACTATCTGTCCCACACAGTTAGGTTTTGGTCCCTTAAGACCTAGTCAAGGCCGGCGCCGCGGCTCACTAGGCTAATCCTCCACCTTGCGGCGCCGGCACACCGGGTTCTAGTCCCGGTCGGGGCGCCGGATTCTGTCCCGGTTGCCCCTCTTCCAGGCCAGTTCTCTGCTGTGGCCAGGGAGTGCAGTGGAGGATGGCCCAAGTACTTGGGCCCTGCACCCCATGGGAGACCAGGATAAGTACCTGGCTCCTGCCATCGGATCAGCGCGATGCACCGACTGCCGCAGCCATTGGAGGGTGAACCAACGGCAAAGGAAGACCTTTCTCTCTGTCTCTCTCTCTCACTGTCCACTCTGCCTGTCCAAAAAAAAAAAAAAAAAAAGACCTAGTCAAGTAGCAGAGTTGCTTCCTTGCAATATTTTTTGTTGTATTTTTCCAGCGTTAGAAATTGTTAGCATTCTGTGGCCATCACCTGTACTGTTAGAAAACGATGTGTCTACATCAGCCACCACTCAGAAAGACACATGTTTTTGTTGTCATTCCTTTGAGATGACAGATCTGCACAGCCCTGTGAGTAAGGGCTGCATGCTTTTATTTTTTTCCTTTTCTCTCCCTCTGAAAATGGGCCTTGAGCCCTGCTATGCACTTGCTTAGGGGACATAGTGCACAGGGCCCTCAAAAAAGTGCACCATAGACTTGAGGATACAGATGATGTTTTAAACAAGGGCCACGTGGGTGACTGTGACATCACACACACTGGAGCAGCACACTGAAGGCCCAGCTGGGTCTGGGGTGTTGCTCAAAGGTTTCCCCTCAAAAGAGGCATTACAGCCAAGAGCTGAGAGGATTGAAGAGGAGTTCACTATGGGCAGAGGTAAGACAAAATACTCCAAATCATGGTGCCACATGCTTAGAGACCCATATGCAGGATAAGCTGGGCTTCCTGGTAGGAGCGCTCACCAGTGCTAGTTCCTGTTTTGAATGCTGGCTTTGGCCAGTTACCTTATTAGAATATTCTTCACTACCATGTCTCATTTTAGCCTTGCTTCAACCCTGTAAGCTAGGCATTTATTCTCTATGTGTTTTTAAATTTTTATTGTTATTGATTTGAAAGGCAGAGAGATAGATCTTTCATCTGCTGGTCTGTTACCCAAATGCCCATAACAGCTGGGCCTGGGCCCAGGCCAGAGCCTGGAGCCCAGAACTCAATCTGAGTCACTCACATGGGTGGCAGGAACTCAAGCATTCAAACAGTCTCCTGCTTCCTGCCGCGGTGTGCATTAGCAGAAAGCTGGAATCAGAAGTGGAGCTGGGATTCAATCCCAGGAAGTTCCATATATGGATTCATATATACATGCATATATGGGATACAGATGTCCCACCTGGCATTTTCACCACTGCACCAAATGCTTCCCCCATCTGTGTGTTTTGGTTTATCAGAATGTGAATCTGATGTGATACCGGTCACAATGTACAGCCCATGGGCCTCTTTGGGGAGACTCAGGGGGATCTGAAGCAGCCTCCCTCCAAACCAGAGTTCTTAAACAGTAGAAGCAACAAAGAAGGCTTTCCATTACCTGAGTCTATGTAGCTTCATGAGCTGACTGGATGAAACGTACCTTTCACGTAGAGGCCTCTGGAGACCATAGTATGGGCCCTCTTTTAGTAGAGGAGGAAGGATGCATTTCTCTTCTACTCTGTCATCCTCTTGTCTTTCTGCCTTTCTTGAAATGTGAAAGTTGGCCAGACTCAGAGTTGGAACAAGTGAGACAGGAGCTTCGCAACCTTCCAATGAATTTACACCTTCATGATTCCAGTGATGACCTGGTACCCTAAGACTCTGCACAGAAGGGTAGACAGAGATGGTCTTGGACACTCTTGCTTTTAGCTTCCTCTACCTTTCCCACACCTGTAACCTGGCATCCTTAGGCATCCTCCGTGTTCTTCAGAGGCACCCAGCCCAAATCCCTTCCAAATTTTTTCTCCCTTCGGCCCACCTCAATCAAAACTCTGTTTCCCTGAGCCCTCAATTAATTAGATCTGATTATCTAATTAAACTAATTCGCACTGAGGTATGAATGAGGCTTAACCCTCCCAGGGGACATTTGCATTTTAAAAGAGGAGCTTGTTAACCCAAATGCCTCCACAATGACAATTAGTGGGTTGTACAGGGAGAGGATGGGGGTGGAGGTGGGAGCCGGACTTTCCTGTGCTCCCTGCTTCAGATGCCATCACAGGCTTGGGTTCACCTCGGGGTTTCCTTCAGCAGGGAGTCAGAATCTTTGGATTCAGTGCAGCAGAGGCCCCCTGTCTCCCTCTCCCATCCCCTTCTCCTTTGACAGTTGGCAGAGTTAAAAAAAAAAAAAAAAAAAGTCACGCCCAAAAAGAGGATTTCTACTGACAGCAAACTTCAGTCGTGATGTCGTGATGGTGAGGTGCTTTCTTTTCTTAGAATCAGCCTGTGGCTCATGGTGTCCAGGCCTAAGGATTCCTGTTGGCAAAGCTGAAGATTTCTGGATGTAAGGTCTCCAGATTTTAAGATCTACATTCTAGATTTGCAATTTCCAGGTCTACCCCACAGCAGCTACTATGGCTATCTTAAAACATTGAACATTCCCTTCCGGGTTTTTTTCATGTTGATTGATTTTTTTTTTTTTTTTTTTTTTTTTTTTTTTTTTTTGAGAGGTAGAATTAGAGAGGGAGGGAGAGACAGAAAGAAAGGTCTTCCATCCACTGGTTGATCTTGGCCAATCTGAAGCCAGGATCCAGGAGCTTCTTCTGGATCTCCCATCTGGGTACAGGGGGGCAAGCATTTGGGCCGTCTTCTACTGCTTTCCCGGGCGATAAGCAGAGAGCTGGATGAGAAGTAGAGCAACTGGGACTTGAACCGTTGCCATACAGGATGCCGGCGTTGCAGGTGTTGGCTTAGCCTACTATGCCACAGCACCAGCCCCTTGTGTCAGTTTTTAATCACTAAACATATTTTTCAAATAGGAAGGGTAGAAGCATTTGTATGCCAGCCTTGAGTTGATGTGGGTGGAAGTTGACCAAAGTGAGAGGGCCTGGGTAGGAAACTGCTTTGAAAGTCTTTGTGGTCATATCCTACTGTGCCCTCTGCGAGGAAATAGAGAGGCGGTTTTGTTCTCCAGAGCCTGCAAATAAGAAATGATGTAGAACATTCCAGCAAGATCCAGACTTGGAAATGCTCTGGAAGTCCTTAAAAAGACCACAGCCCTGCCTTCTCCAAGGCAGCCAAGTGTTACCATTTCCTAGCAAACTTCAGATTCCCATGTTTAGGCACAACCAAAAAATGTATGGGCTGCTCTGTTGTTTTAAAGATGTGATTCAGAATTCCTGGAAATATGAATATGGACAAGCATAATTTATATGCTAATTATTTTCTTAATGTAGCTTCTTGATATAACATTTACTATGCTTATTCATACTCTGTGCATATTTTATTTTTTAAATAAATTTAATGGCCTCATGTTCTTAAAATGTTTAGAGATGGGATGGAGGCAAGAGCTATAGTTTGATATTTCAAAAAAACGAAAAACCAGTTTTAGAGGGGATGGGCATTCAGTGTAGTGGTTAGGACATTCACATGCCATATTGCTGTGCCTATGTTTGAGTACCTGTTCCACCTCTAATCTAGCTTCCTGCTAATGTAGACTCTGGGAGGCAGCAAATGCTGGCTCAAGTCCTTAGGTCCCTGCCACCCACATGGGAAACCTGGATTGAGTTCACAGCTCCTGGATTCTGCCTGTTCCAACCCTGTTCTCGCTGCTCCTGTATTTGAGGAGTGAGAGGAATGAACTACCACATGGAAGACTTTCTCTCTCTCTCTTTTTCTCTCTCTCTCTCATGTTCTTGATCTCTCTGTTGCTCCACCTTTCAAAAAATAAAGTAATAGTTTTAAAACAATATTCAAAAATTTTATTTTGTTTTTAATTTTCTAATTTATTTTTATATATTTGAAAGGCACAGAGATATCACCTGCTACTTCTAGGGTGTGCAATAGTAGGAAGCTGGAATTAGCAGTGGAACTGGGATTTGAGCCCAGGCGCTCTGATACAGAATGCAAATGGCGATTTAACTGCTGCACGAAAAGCCTGACCCATGGTTTATATTTATATAAATATACATAAATAATGTAATATATACATGTTTTATTATATATGTTTTATTATATATATGTTTTGTTTTATTTGAAGGCACAGTTACAAAGAGAGAGGGAAACACACACACAAACACGCACACACACACATGCAGGTCTTCTATCTGCTGGTTCACTCTCCAAATGTCTGCAATGTCTGGAGCTGGGCCAGATGGAAGCCAGGAGCTTCAGCTGGGTCTCCCATGTGGGTGCAGAGGCCCAAGTACTTGGGCCATGTTTTGCTGCTTTCCCAGGTGCATTATCAGGTAACTGGATCAGAAATGGAGCAGCTGAGAATTGAACTGGCGCCCATATGGGATGCTGGTGCTTCGGATGGCGGCTTGAGCCACTATGCCAAAGCACTGACTCCCATCGTTTGATATTAGTGACAAACAATTGGCATTTTCCAGTTGACTTTGAGTGATGGGTTAAATGAATTATTTTATGTGAGTGCTAAATGATTCTGAGTAAATTCATTCCTATAATATATAAAGTAGATTTCTTGGAATGACAAGAAAAAGGTATATATATTATTGACAAGATAAGGAATAGTGTTATATTCATTTAGGAATACATATGGAAACAAGTGATGAATATGCTTTTTTAGTCCTTATATTTTAAGATTGCAAGCTTTGTAGCAAAAACAGCAATATTAACACCGTAAGGCTTCAAAAAGCAGAGCTCATATGCAAAAGCAAAACAAATAACATAACGGGATGCAGTAAAAATTGTGATTAAACCTTTCATCCGATTATTTTTCATTTCATATGCTATTTGAGTTTTTATCTTTATGTTTTGCTTCATGCAAGAAATAAATATGACATCCACACTAGGCATTCAGAAAAGAGGATATAACTGTTTACTCTGTGTATTTTTTCTCTGAGGGCCTGAAAATTAAACTAGGAGACCTGACCAGCTGGGGGCAACAAAAATTGAGTTATACTTAAGTGATCTGGGTTCATATAAGCACATAATAATTTTAAAAATTGTGAAATTATTACTGTCCTTTTTGCATCTAAGTTTTTGTTTCACTGTTAAATACATGAAAGCTCTCCATGAGTATATGATCAAAGTTTACTTTTCTTTATGAGGATGTAAAATAAATCATTAAGGGATTTTTATTCAGTTGTGCTTTAGGCCCATGGGTGATTTTGATATACCTGCAAGTTGTACGTTGAACTTCAAACCAGAAATGTTTATAATCAAGGCAGTCTGTGATCTAACAAAAGATTTACTGGTTGCTACTTGGTTGTAACTAATGGAGTTTGTCGGACAAGCAGGAGACATTACAGTTTCTAGATTGCGTAGACTTCCAGTTTGAGTTTGAAAATCTTTTTTTGCAGATCAATTAATGTACTTAGCACTGAAGTGTGCCCAAATGGTCTACATATTTAGATTTCTGCCTTTCATTAGATTGTCTCCCTTACTCTTTACCAAAAACATTAAAAAGTATTTTGGGACTACAATAAATACAGTTGTCCTTCAATCTGTTCTATAAAAAGGCATAGTCTTTGCATATAACCTGTGCACATTCTCCTGTGTACTTTAAATCATGGCTGGATTATTTATAATACCTAATTCAGAGTAAATGCCATGTGAATAATTGTGCCATATTGTTTAGGGAATAATGACAAAGTATATGTTCAGTACACATACAATTACTTTTTTTCCCTAAATATTTCCAGTTTGTGGTTAGCTCAATCTGTGGATGCGGAACCTTTAGATATAGAGGGCTGACTCTATCTAATTAAAAAAAAAAAAAAAAACAAATTGCTTGTGCTAATTTGCTCTTAATTTCTTGTGTAGTTGTTTATTTCTGATTTTGATGGAATAGCCTTCTGGGAGAGTTCTGTTTGTTTGCAAGGGAAAAAGGACACGGGAGAGAGAAGAAACCAGGCTGTAAGTAAGCAAAGGAGGACAGAGAGATTCTATATAGTTCTCACTGTACAGTATTGATAGTTAATTTCTTTCATCTTCTGTTTTCTCAGCTATAAGATGCCAGTAATCTTACTTACCACATCATGAGGAGTAAATGGGCATAGCATATGGGGGAGACCCAGCTAACCACGCACACACGGCCTGTGGTAGCAGTCATGGTCTGAAACGTGTCTTTCTTTCCACCCCTCTCCGGGTGAAGAACTCAAATTCACATGATTTAATTGAAGTCACAACTAAAAACCAAGTCATAGTCATCAAAGATTATCCCTTTGATTATGCATGCATTTCCCAACCATGTGACATCTCTGTCACAGGCCAAAAGCAGTAGAATAGTGGCAATATCTATTTAACCAGCACTGACAATTATTCAGATAATATGGGTGAACTCTTTCACAGAATTGTCTTGTTCTTTGAAGCAAAGGTGTTGCTTTCAAATTAATAGATTACTTTATCTCTGTGGTTATTTCCGTAAGACAGGATGAAAATAGCAATTTATCCTGCTGTGGTTTCAGATCCATTCCCAGTACTTGTTCCACGTTATAGTTAGAGTGTCCCTTGACCCCTAGCGTCCCAGCCCGATCCCAGCACACCCTACGTCAGGGTGCTTTGGCTGGTGGATTCCCAGGACCCTCTGTTAACCACACACTTCATAATCCCCCCTCCTGGTGTGGAAGCCCCCGGTTTGCCTTGTTCCTGCTCTTTTAGATGGCAAGTCCCTGTAGAGTTGATTGCCTCATTAGTTGTGCTTTATTGTAGATACAAAGGGAGTACAGAAAAAAAGCCTTGGGGCAGCTAAAGCCCAGGGAAAGCTAGGGCATTTGTGAATATCCAGGATTTGAGCATAATCTTGGTTCCTCTGTCCCAGGCCTGGGACTCAGTTTGAATGTCTTAGTTCTTCTCTCTGCATCTTTTGCTCCCTCCTATTCACACTGCAGGACTACAGCCTTGTCTGCTCCCCGACTTGGCCTGTGACCTGGGGGTCTCCAAGGGCCTCTGGGTACCAGTGCACCTCCTCTCAGCCTGTATGCAGGATGTAACTTATCAGTCTCACACTAAATACCACCAGTCCCAGCACACGTAAGCACCTTTCTGTTCTACACTTAAACTGCCTGATGTTTTCATAGCACCTGTCATTTTTGGTAATTATTTCTTGTATATGCTCATTTATTTGTTTACCAACACCACCCCCGCACACACTGGACTGAAAGCTCCATGAAGACAGGGTATCTGTGTTGTCCAGCACTGCAGCCTCAGAACCGGGCACCGTCCCTTGTACATGACAGGTCCTTGACAGATGGTTTTTGAGTGAGTAAATGAACACATGAGCAGGAAAGTGCCCAGATGGGCTTGTGACTCCGTGGCACACATTGAGACTTCTCAGGAGGAAGAATTGTTCACTAGATTCTCACTTCATATAAAAATATTTGAGCTGTGGTAGACTGATTCCTGTTAAAGTGAGGCATGTTTGGCCATCATGTGTTCTTTAGTCGCACTTCTTTCCATTAAGGTCGGATGTGCATTTTCATGTGCTGGCTTTTACTGTGCTGTTACGAGGAAATTACTGGTAAGCAGAAAGGAAACCTTGAGTATGACATTAAATAAAAATGGACCCCAGATGGAGAGATTTAAAGACTGTTTGGGAAAGTGCGGTCTCAGAATTAAATGGCAAGGTAGAAACGCATATATGGGAATCAAAGAATTGAAAGGGAAAGATATCAAAGTGAAGATTGGAAAAAATGATGTGGCAGTGATTAAATCACATTAAAGAGGGAGATAACAGACTGGTCGGCTGCAGAATAGACAATTTTGGAGATTTGAGAAGTGAAGCTGCGAAATAGGAATGGCTGGAAACCGCTGGCTGGGGCTTTTTCAGAACTGAAGAATAACATGGCATTAAAAACACTGGATTATCTCATAATCTGTGAGAAATGTTCAGTTGCACTGGTTGCTGCTAGTTATTAACATCCAGTTTGTTGAAAAATGAAAAAAAGATTCAAAGGCATTTGTTCAGCCTTGTATAAAACCAGGCTTGCCATTCAGAGAGCCTGCTGTATTATCTACTTTTTGAAATGCATGCAAGTGCAACTTTACAAACTCTAACATCTTTATTAAATCAATACAGAGCAAGCAAGGTGAAAGAAAATGAGGCCTGTGTTATTCTAATTGAAGAATATAGACTTGGAATTTAGTATAAAATAAGCAATTAACTATTTTTTAAATACACAGTAAGTGACACATGATGCTACTTATTGTTGCTCATGTTACACAGGAAGCTTGACATGTTACTGTGTATCAAGGTCACAGAAATTAGGAACTACCACTCACTATCTTGGAGAAATCTCTAAATTATAGATCTTAGAGTTAGCGGCACCTCCGGATAATTTAGAGCAACCCTTTACTTCCAGAAAGGCAAGGTGTTATTATCCCCCATTGTAGAGATGAGACAAATAAATTAAATTACCTGCTGTGGTCACATGACGGAGAAATGACTGATGGCTGAGAATGCAAGGGCTGGTGGGGTGGCAGGGAGACCTGTGAAAAGCCAGGCCCCAGTAGGCTATTAGGGTGTGCCTTCCATTACGCTGCAAGCACAGTGATTATTTTCCATTTTGATATGGACAGAGTAAAAGACCTGCTATATTCAGGTAGGCCATTATTTACCAAAATAGTTTCTTCTCCTTCTGAACGAAAGAAAGGATGAAGGTAGGGAGGGAGGGGTTAATGCAACCTCTACTCAAAGTGCCAGTTGACTTTTAGATCCATGTAGATGTAAGGGGACAGAAACTACCCATCTGTTCCTTTCTACATTTTGAATTACAGAATCCGATGCCCCACGTGTTAACAAACACATTAAAATGTCGAATACATTTTACTGGGTCACAGATACAACAGCAGAGTTAACCATCTCAAGAATTTTCATACTGACAGGGAAGTGGACACACAGTGATGGCCTACGCCTGCCTTCAGGTGTTTACAGTAGGAGGTGTAAGGATCACCTCTGGTGAAGATGAGATAAATTTTCTCCAGACTCATGTTTGCTTTTATTAATTACATATTTTTAGTTTCTGTGGATGTGTCTGCATTTGAAAAGAAACTCTATATTTTACCTTCTCAGCCGTGGAATTCTCCAGCTAGTTTTGTGGATTTGTCCTGCATGACTTCTGGAGCTTCCATTCTACAAGCGCAAATTGGAAGCCTGAGGTTTCTCTACAGACCCAGGCTCTCAATATTTCTGCAAAACAATAAATTTTTGAAATAAAGATAGGAAAATGATGACTGACTTTCCATCTCATAAACAATTCAATTTCATAATTGACTTCCTTTGGTGTTGAAATGACCTTTGATCTCATTTCCAAGCTAGCTATGGGTTTTAGGGGGTGGAAAAAAAGTATTCCTTTGATTCATTGGTTTTCTGTTGCTTTGGAATTATGAAGCTATTCTTTATCAAGGAAAATAATATATACATTTGAAAGAAAAATGAAGAGCAGTGCGTCTTGTGCATATTCAACTTCAGTAGCAAGGATGATTAATAAGACACAGTCATGCTTCCTTTCACCATTTCCTGCATTTCCTTTGCTTTTCATGAAAACGCTTCCCTTTGGCAGGACCTTTCAATCAAGGGGCGTCATGTGCCAACCAATGCTTACGCCCTTCCATCACTCCTCTACGTGCCCCCGAATTTCTTCTTTCTTTTATGGAAAATTGTAGCCAAACTTTGCGTCTAAGTTTATCTATGAAATGTCTTTTAAAAATAAGATGTATAAAATAATGTCTACTTTTCCCTGTGTTGTAAGCTTCCATCCACTTAGCTTCCATCCGCTCCCCTACCCCAAAATCAGCACATGGTACCCTTTTGCCAAGCAGCATGATGAGATTTACAAGACGGGCTGAAGTTAATTGAGGTTAGCAAGAAAAATATTACTGTCAGTTTCAGATTTTTTTTCTTTAATTGTTTTAAACTCATGAATAATCAATTCCATGGAAAAGAAATGCACACTTAAGAGCATCCTGAAAATTCCCACTCCTGGAAGCATCAGAGGCAAGGAGTCTCCTGTGACACTATCTACAGTAGAACACACCACTGGCTTTTTGCAGATGACATAGTTTTTTAAAATAACGATGCTTCCTTTTGAAGTAGCAGAATGAATACACCGGAAAGAGGAAGCTGAACATAGACAGCCGTAAAAGGCAGTCTACCTTTCCAGTGAAAACCTAGCTGTGCTGTCACACCTGAAATAACTAATAGGGCCCAACTATAAAGACAGGGATGTCGGGGGCCTGTCCCAAAAAAGATCAGCTGCCAAAAGGGGCAGTTCTGTCCCGGGACAGACTTCAAATCATGGGGCTCTCAGCACGTCGTTGATGTGCCTTTTGGACTTCGATATAATATAGGCTCCAAAACAAAACCCAACCAAAAGCAATCACTAGCCTAAAAGAACTCACTCAACTGATACATTTTCTCTTAAGGACTGGTAAGTTTTTGTGGTGACCCCACTAGCCAATTGTCTTAGGGTGTCTGGATTCATTAATTTCTTGTACTGGAAAAAATTGACTATTTTGCCAAAAATTTAACAAAGAAAAAACCATCCAAAAAGAGAAATCTTCCTTAGAACTCTTGCACAGATTGCTACCCATTAATGGCTCCCTCCTACTATTTTCCTGCACGTCATGGACTGCCCTCTTGTTTGTAAAATGAGAGTTAGCGTTTTAGTTTTCCGTTGATGCCTTTGCAAGGTGAAAGTCACGGGAATGATAGTTCCTCAGGAAGCTGTGGCTCCTGCATCCTTTGTGGGGTCCTTTGTCGGTCATGTGTTTATTCAGCCAACTTTTGTAGAGCTTCCACCAGTGTTCAGAGGACAGGCCCAAACCAACTTTGCTGTTTTTAAAGTAAGTTATATAATGCAGGATATGTGATTATCTGTGACACTTGATTCTCTTTTTTATAGCTGCAATGTTTTCCTTAAGACAACTGAATGTCTTTTCCTTAAGAAGTTACAAAGAAAATGTCATGAATTATGGTTGGCCCAAAGCAATGGTCAAAGAAGATAGAAAATGTGAAGCCAAGAGACTGGTTCTGAAAACAATATTTAAAGAACATATGATAAATTTGTGTTTTGTATAATTCTAAAATAGAAAGATAGCCAGGGCTTTCTTAAAATTCAGACTGAGAACTGTTCATCCGACAAGTCATTTTCCCTTGAGCGGGCTGGCTTTGGAGGCATTCTTTCTCATTTCCATGTGAGAAGACAGACTTCTGTCATTAAGAACTGAGCTTCCAGGTATGAGGACCTAAAATACCCATGTGTTGAGAGTCATCACTTTGACTAATGGAGGATCCTGACCACATTTTATCCTAAGCACCTCTTCACAGTGTGTCATTTTTCCAGCTCAGTTGATTTTTGATATATCTCACTTTATCAGTCATTGAGGTAGAAATTTCATCACTCTTATATGCTTTTTGAGTTTTTCTTAGTGTTTGTTTGTAATAGGTTTTATGGGTGATTAGTTATGTGGATTGCGGCATTCTCGGTGATGGGAACCTATCTTAATTTCACTCATGAAACCAGCTTCTCTCATAACTGCACCATAGACCAAGGACTGAATTGTTTTTGTTTAAAAATACCTTGTTGAAATTAGTCTGTGTGCTTTTCACCACAACTTAGTGTGAAAATTAATAGCTGAAATTATTTGCATTAGCTCCAACGTATGAACACTGGCCTTTTCAACTCTGTAATTTCACACATTGGTTGCTATGCTGGGGCACGCCACGGATGGATTGCTCCACTAGGCAATATCAGATGTCAGGATTTTACTAAAGCCCCACTGAACAATATTATGACATAAGAGTAATATTTCTTTACTTCATCGGGTGATCATCTCTGCCTTAAAAGCTTTCCCATGAGAGTTGATATTACCCATCATTTCATTTTACCTAATGTGACTGCATGTACCTGCCCTTGCAGTCAACAGAGTGCCATCAACCAGTGCACACACCGATGTGATACAGAGCTGGTCTCCAGCCCTAGCTGTGCTACTTAGTGGGTGTGTGACCTTGAGTGAACTACTTAATTTCTTTGAGTTTAGCTTTCCTGATGTGTAAAAAGGGCTTGATAAAGAGCTCATCTCACAGATTTGTTATAGAAATAAGTGAGATAAGGCCTATAAGATGAACATTTAGTAAGTGCTCAATAAATTTTAGCTGTGGACATTAAATTTCTTTTAGTGTCTGTTCAGCAACTTTCTAGTTATGCCATGGCTTTAGAATCCTCAGATTAGTGTATATGGTCATTTTTGATGGTTTAATTTTGAATTTGAAGGTTTCTCCTTTTGTTTTCATATTGCATGATTATAATTAAAGTATTTTTGTCAATTATTATTTTTTCCAGAAGTAAATTTTATCACAGTAAAAGGCAAGGAGACATATAAATGACCTAGCATGATTTGTTGTAATAGGTTCCTGGCTAGATCATCATGTTCTCATTATTCAAAAGGAAAATCTGAAATAGAGTATGAAGATTCTATAGCGGATTGGCAAGTAAAAAAAAAATGCACAAAGCCAATGAACCGAATCTAGTCATGCCAAGTAGGAGATGGCCTGTAGACAATATTTTCTTTTGCCTTTCAAGAAAATGAGCTCTTGTCTCATTTGGGTTTGTTTGGAACATTGAAGTTCAGGAAACATTAGTGATCACTGAACACCCACAGTGTGCAAGGCAGAAAGGTGCATGATGATACCAGAGTAGATTTTCCTGTTGGGTGACTGTGAATTTTGAAATACAGACACGTGTACAGTAGCTGAAACGACGATGATAGCACAATAAAGCTTCAGTTACACTCAGTACTCCTCCTGCTTCTCAGCTGTTGTACTCAAAATAGCATTCCATCTGAAAGAGGAATGGTGCCGCTAAAAACTGCTTTGCGTGGCTACAGATGGGAGACCTTGTGGGGTTGTGTAGATCTTTTATTGTCCTGCATTCATTTTCAACCACTGTGGCTTGGCTTATTCATGCACTGCACATGAATGAGAGGTGCTATGAAAGTGAAATCAATCTGTCAGAAGGTTTTCTTTTTTCTTTTTATTTTTTATAAAGATGTACTTATTGGAAAGGCAGAATGACAGAGAGGGAGAGACAAAAAGATCTTCCATCTGTTGGAGCCAGGAGCTCCATCCAGGTCTCCCACATGGGCAACAGGGGTCCAAGCACTTGGGCCATCTTCTGCTGCTGTCCCAGCCAAGCAAGTTAGCAAGGAGCTGGATTGGAAGAGGAGTAGCCAGGACTCAAACCAGCGCTCCAATATGGGATCCCATGTCTCAGGTAACGGTTCTACCTGGTGTGTCACAATGCCTGTCCCATTTTTATTCTTTTGAATTTTAGTTTTATGTATTCATCTGACTAGCAGAGATGCAGAATGATTCTCTGGTTTACTCCCCCCATGCCCACCATGGCTGAGACTGGACTGGTTCACAGCCAGGAGCTAGGAAGGCAACTCGGGTTTCCTACTGAGTGGCGGGAATCCAGTGACTTGAGTATTACCTGTTGCCTCCTCAGGTCTGCATTAGCAGGAAGCTGGAGTCAGGAGGCAGTGCGAGGAATTGAATTCAAACCCTCCAATGTGGGCGGTGTGTGTGTGTGCATGTGTGTTGTGATTGGCAGCCTTTTCTCTAAGCCAAACACCTTTGTCCTTTTCTTTTTCTCCTCTTGTTTTTTCCTCTGGAGGTTGACTTACTTATATTTATTTATTTGAATGGCGGAGTGACTGAGAGAGACAGAGAGAAAGATTGTGCAACAGCCAGAGCAGGGTCAGGCCCATACCAAGAGCCCAGAACTCAGCGTAGGTCTCCCACACGGAGTGCAGGGATCCAAGGACTTGAGTCATGATCTGCTGCGTCCCTGGGTGCTCATTATGGGAAGTGAAGGTAGGACTTCATCTCAGGCACTCTAGTTTGTTACGCAGGTGTCCCAAGCAGTATCTTACCTGCTGGGCTACAATACCCGCCCCCTCTTCTCTTGTCTCCTCTTTTTCTCTCCCCGCTCTTTTTTCCATCTGAAGACTCAGGTTGCAGGTGGTATCTAGCTTTGAGAAAGCTGGGCTGGGCTGGGTGTGAACGTGGGACCTTGCCTGCTGCTGAGTGTCTCGCCGCCATCTCCAGAAATACCTCCGTATTTCTCTGATACACTTGCAGGGCAGAAAGCGCATGTGTAGAAGAGGCTATGGTGCGGGCAATACATGCTGACCTCAAAAAAGCAGCAGATTGTTAATGAATAACCAGTCCTAAAGGCCAGCGAGTGGAGAGTGTGATTAACAGAGACTGTTTCGTTCTTCTGTTGACACTATAAAGCATTGATTTACTGTAGAGATAATTGCATTATAATCGTGTGTGACTTTTCTGTGTTGTTTTGAGTCTTACTCCTTTCAATGTGTCACCAAACTGTTTAGTATTTCAAACGATGTTATGAACAGGATTGTGGAGAATTTGTTGAACTAGAAAATTAGATGTGATCAGATTAATAAAATGTTCTTGCAGTGAGCCATGCACAGCAATGCGGAAGAGATTTTACTCTGTGTTCTGATGGTATTCGATTTACTGATACTTTAGGCATAATTTATCACCTTGTACTACAGATTTTTAACTAGCAACTCGAGATTTGTATCCTAGCTCTCTTTTCCTCCTACACTTCTTTGCTGCAGCAGAGCTGCTCTTCTCTGCCTTGGCCTTCGATGGAAGAATAGCTCCCATCAAGGGGCAGAATGTTCAGTGAGGTCCTGTGAATGTGTCCTTGTAGCAGCATCCAATACCGGAGTGATGTGTGGTGCTTAATTCACAGAAGCCTGTTACTTGCTTTCGTTAGGTTTTGAAGGCAGTGATTGCCACCTTAGATGATCTTTTGCAGTTTAGTAATGGTAGGAGGCAAAGGAATTTTTAGAATCCTAACTCCCAAAGTTCTGCATATCTGACCAAAGATGGTATGAGCCAGGCCTCTTGGGAAATGGCTAAGGCAGCACCACTGTCAACCTGAGAAGAAGGGCTGGCTGGGCCAGGCTCTGTCTGGCAGAGCGATGGGGAATCTGGCTGGTCTTTGTTCCTTTGGCATCAGTAAATTACACAGAACTGTACATCATGCCCCCAGAGAGAAGGAGGGTCCCCTTGTGTGCTCCTAGTAGAGCAGTGAGCCATGCTTCACATTTGAAATACATTTACTCAGCCAAGTTTGTAGAGGCAACTCATTATAAGAGCAGGCAAGAAAATGTTTATAAATTGTAATATATTTTATAAGTGTGTCATCGTAAGTTAATCGCCTCTAAATCTTTTGAGTTCTCTTGAATGCATTGCTTAAGGAGAGCTAATGGGAAGTTACATGATGATAATTTGAATATTTTATATTTATTTCTATTTATTATTAGACTAATATGTTGATACTTATGGCATTCCAAAGCCAATTTAAGTGAAGCCCTGTGATACCCAAGAATTTCTGCCAATTGCACACTGGTAAATCTCATCAAGTGTGTAGTGCTTCATGTGCCCAGTGTTTCATGGTTTTCAGGTTGTACATACGAGAAAGATTCTGCAGATAAAGTATGAGAGGAAAAAGGCATTAGGTACATTAGTTGAAATTGGCATCATGTTGCCAAACTGTAATAAGCCTTAGGGGAGCTCAGTGTTGAAACTACTCAATTGAATGCAGCAATTTCCCATAACAATTTAAAAGGCCTGCAGGCATGCTAAAGTCATAGCTGGATCTTTCAGTTAACACTCGGTAACATGACCCCAAAGTCTCATTTACATCACAGCAATTAAAATATATTCCACATTACATGTTTACTACTACATACTGTAGAAATGATCCAATGTGATGTGGCTGTTTTCCAAAAATAATCATGGAACTCTTTATATTCATGATTGTGCCTTCCCAGAGTGGTTTCACCCTTGCCTACAAGTACCTAGAGGAAAATGATGACTGTGAAGGGGGAAGAGATTACAATCTAGACTAATAATAACTAGTAATCAGTACAATGTGGTGACCCACATGAAATCAGGTTAGTGGGCTCAGTCTGGTTCATAGGTGACAGGTGTCCATTATACAAAACTATTATTGTAATCAGTGCTAATTAGCCCCCCACTGGTAGTTAGAAAGTAAAGGGACCAAAAATTAAATGAGTGTTAATACAGCTCCTGGTTGTGGAAATGCTACCTGCAGCCTAGGACAGTAATTCCACCACGCAGTTGGGAAGGTGATGGGTAAGTATAGTGGCACCTACCCGAGGAAGGTATTTTCATAAATGAGAGAGTCCTTTCCTTAGTGTTGCATCCAAATTAAATTAAAGTCACCCCAGCATATGGGTTCTGACTGTAACTATTAACTGATATCATAACTATTTTGTAATGAGACGAATAGCAAATTAAATGACTACAGCAAAGCCACAGTGGCCAAAATTAGATCATATTTTCTCAACAGTGACTACTGCAGCATAGTCGTGTCTGTCTTTGAAGAAGCGTAGACCAAACTGACTTACTCCAAATTGTTGCTGCGGTTTAATATTTATTGAGTAGCCACAATTTACTAGCTTACCTTGAAAGTGTGGTTTTTAACAATTGTCTAGAATGCATCACCAAGGTATGAAACACAGTGGCAAAAGTCCAGCTTTCCCACTTGGCAGGCAGTCAACGGGAAAGCAAGGAAGCCGAATTTCCCCCTGTGCCTCTAGGAACGCTCTTGCTTTCACTGCCCTTTTGTGGTCAGGAAGAGGGAGAAGGAATCCTACTTCAGCAGACATCTGAGAAGGCCCATTTTTATCCTGGCCTTGGTTTATAACTGCCATTAGTGGCAGCCTGAGAAAGTGTTTACTTGGGCCACTTCTCTCTTGCCTTCCTGCTCATCACTGGGAGGCATCCCTCCTTTGGGCACCAGCTGCCACCCCCCTTGCCCCGGTGCTGGCCTGAGTGACGACAGAGCAGCCTGCTCCATGGCCCCCACTTACCCTCAGCAGGAGCCCCTGACACCTGCGTTGGGCCATGTCTGCCTGACCCGTAAAAACTTTTTTTTGAAAATTACAAGTTTTATACATTTTTGCCTTTGTGATAGACAACAGCCAGGAAATCCCAAGCCACTAGGTAATTGGATACGTGGTTCCTATTTTTACCTGACTATTTGGCAGCATTTATAAAAACTCATAATATTTGTGTATATTGTACATATGCACTTTAAGGTGTGTGATGCAGCGCGAGATGTCAAAACATGCTACTTCTATGGGATCCTATACCTCGCCGAGCATATTTATATATTCCCTGATACTGCTTCATTAAAATGTGTGTAAAAACAAACAATATGCGCCGGAGAAGGAAAGAGAGTGGAGTAGTCTGGAGTAAGTGCAGCCAGCAGAGCAAGCTGAGAGTTTACCCAGTTCATGGGACCCACCCGATGCCTCTGTGTGCACCAGAAGGCGTTTTGAAATCCTGGCACATTGCCGGCCTCAGCCAGTCCTCCTCCAGCTTGTGCACCTCCCAGAGAAAGCAGGTTTAGGGGTCTCCTCACCGCCCGGAGAAAGTGGGTTTGGGGGTCTGCCTGTCTGCCTAGGTCTCCTCACCGCACAGGGGAGCCCATGTGAGGGACACACACCTGCGGCTTGGACCTGGTATTGCCCGCTCTCTAGGGCTCCAGGAGGGAGGTGCCTCTTGGCTGGCTTGGTGCTTTTCAGACCACGATGAAAACTGTCTGGTGGGCAGTAGACAGAGTATATGTTTATTATAGTAATTTTGCCTGTGGGCTCAAGAGGCATGAATAACTGCAGTTAGCCTTTATTCTCCAAGTACTTGTGGGTGGTTACGGGGGCACCACCTAGTTGTTACTAGAATAAACCCAACACAGTTCGTTCAATCTTACAGACTCTTAATCAGTTTTATTGCTCCTCTTGAAAGTCCTGCCAGTGTTTGCCTACTGCTGACTGCTACCAAGACATAAATATTTGGTTAACACTATACTTGAAATCATTTTGAAATTATCGGTCTTGGAGACTATTTTTTTTCCTTGTTTGCTGACATGGTATTTTCAAGTAAAATAAGTCAGAACTCAAATTTCATTCAAATAGCTTAGCAGAAAATCAACTTAATTATGAACGTATAATCTCTTCCTCTCAACCTTGTAGGTCTGAACTATGATGTATTTTTCTCAGCCCATCTTCCTCAGTTTCATGAAGTTTAAGCCAATGACAGTGGGCATTATTCTTGGATACTGGACAGTGTTCTTGGTGTGATTATAAATAGCTGGACTTTATTGAGTACTCATTATGCTGTGTGCCAGTCGCTGTGCTAAAGGTGCTTTATCTCATTTAATCTTCTTAGCATCTCAATAAGAATGGTATTGGCCTAGCCTTTTGGGTAATTGAATATAGGAAACGAAGCCTCAGAGAGTTCAAGTAGCCTGCCCAAGTTCGTATGTCACACACATGATACACAGTGGAGCTAGACTTCACACATGGGATTGTCTGATCAGAGCTCTGTGCCATAGTCCCTCCCAGATTTTGTCATTCAACAATCCCACATCAAAACTTGTTAAGAATCATATTCTTCAAAGTCTGATAAATAGACTTCAATGGCAGGCAGACTCTCCAAGCAAAGGTGGGAAAAAGCTCCAAGCTGACATCTCATTCCCCAGAGGTCATGAGATTGACCTTACTGGCCTGCATTAAATCACATGTCCAGTCCTGAGCCAGTCACAGAGGTCGTGTGCGGGCAGTTTCTGGATGCAGGATTGGCGTTTCCTCTACTGGAACCCCTTTGGGCTATCCAGAAAACTGGAGGAAAAAATATGACTACAATGGCTCTCTCCTTTGGTAACTTTCTCTTTAAATACATAACAACTGTGTAAGGAAAGCCTCTCCTTTGGTGCCTCACCCACACAGGATGGGAGCAAAGCAAAAGCTCTTAGGACTGGGAAGCCCTCTGAAACATGTGATACTCAACAGGGTTCACTGCCTCCCTAATTGTCATTCTCCCAAAGAAGCAAGCTGAACCTGTTTTTAAACTATTTTATCTCTTGGTCTTGAATGTTGTGCCCTTCTTGTCATTTGAATTTCACTTGGTCTTTATTTTTGATCCCTCGGCCCATACCAACACTGCCATGAGCTCTAGAAATTCAGTTGCCACGGCATTTTCAATATGACAGCCTTCATTAACTTTGTTATTACTAGATCTGTTGACATCCTGACAGTTTGTTACAGTCTTTGCTGACACATTTATCTCTTCCCCCACCCTGTGGGATCCATTTTTGAATTTTCATTGAATCCCTTTTTTGTTCTAAGGTTTGGAAGTACAATCCACTAGTTGAGAGTACAGATTTGGAATCAGACTGAAATGTGTTCAGATTCCACTCGGCTACTTCACGATTCTGTGACCAAGAACAAGTCCGTTAATCTCTGTGGTCTTTAGTTCTCTTATGTGAAAATGGGGTTTGTAATTCCGCCTTAGGAAGGTTGTTGTGAGGATTAAGTGAGGTCATATATGTAAAGCACCTGGCATATTTTAGGCAGTCAATAAATAATCAAGATTGAAATTAATAATTCATCAAGGAGCTTTTATGTCTACTCTTAAAGAGAGAAATGAACCCAGCACTTAGAGAAAGACTATTAGGTCTTCATTTAAGAAGTTCCCCCGGTGGCATACAACATTGCTACTGTCACCAGGTCAGTGAGTGGCATCTGGAGATGATGTTTATGATGTAGCAAGCTTTGGTGTTTTTGTGTTCTCTAGAAGCTCTGCTTAGTTTACTCTAGTTATGGCTGAAGCATTAATGTGGAGTTGATGTTACACAGATCTCACAGGCAAGTTTTTAAACAAATTGGTGGAAGAACACCAGAAAGGAGTGTGAGCATCTTGTATGACTTGAAATTTTCTGTTCATTCTCCAATCTCCTCACCTGTAAAAGTGGTAAATAGCATCTACTTCCTGGCCTTCTGTCAGGAATGGAAATGCAATTTATAAAATAGCTGATGTGGAAAAGCGTTTAATAAATGGAGGTCATTATTATTACACTGTATTTAATTGTGGCTCACCTGTCCACTGAGGTGGGCATGTTCAGTTGAGGATGGAATTGCTTAATTCAGTTGGAACAGTTGGTAAGGAATATCAATGTTGTCTGTTCAGTTGTTGTTTATTTAGTGTATACTAGAGGCCATTTGGATACCACAGTGCCTTGTTTCTTGCTTCTCCATCTGAACCAGATATTATTACTGCCCAAATTGTTTCAAAGGCTGGCTCATGCTGAAGCACAGATGAATACAGTGGTGGCCTCTGTATTCGGGGTGCTGGTTTAGGCCATTATATATTCTTAAATAGATCTGATGGATATTGGTTGATCCAGGCAGGCAAACAAACTGAGAGAGATTATTTATACTGTGTACACCAAAGATCTGTAAGCTAGGAAAGCTGCCTTTGTCTCAGCTGTTTTGGATTCTTGAGTGCCTTTTCCCATCTATTCTAAGTATAGAGATTATGGCCTTCTTGTGGCTAATCATGCCTTTGCAATCATAGACTATGTAATTATGTGAACATAATAATACTGTTGTTTATTAAATATCCCTTTCCATATTTTTAGCAAGAACAGAATCACTTCTAATTTCAAATTATGCAAGTGAATTATTTTATTTTTTAAAGATTTATTTTATTTATTTGAAAGAGTTACAGAGAGAGGTAGAGAGAGAGAGAGAGAGAGAGAGAGAGAGAGAGGTCTTCCATCTGCTGATTCACTTTCCAAATGGCTGCAATGGCGAGTGCTGAGCTGATCCTAAGTCAAGAGCCAGCAGCTTCTTCCAGGTCTCCAATGTGGGTGCAGAGGCCCAGGGACCTGTGCCATCTTCCACTGCTTTCTCAGGCCATAGCAGAGAGCTGGATCAGAAGTGGGGCAACCAAGACTCAAATCAGCATCCACGGCGCTGGCCCCTTATTTGTTTTAAAATCTTAGAATATTTTCTCACTTTTGTGAATAAATTAGCCTCATTATCTTTGTGGTCATTTCCAGTGTCAATTTTCTACTACATATAAATATTTTAAAATAATTTTTAATGATGTGATGAGATTTAAGCCACTTTTCTTATAGCCAAAGGCACTATTCTCTATTTTCCAATTGAAATATTTCTTCACATTTATTCAGTAACTATTTTAGTATACTGTTCCTACTTATTTCATTATGTTTACGTATTGCTGTCTGAAAAATCACAAAGAATAGTTTTGAATTTTAAAATAATAACTTTCATACTATTTTGAAAATGAAGACATAAATGTCTTTACTTACATGAAAATGTTTACAATATATTAAAGAATAGGTTATAAGATGGGGCCAGCGCTGTGGCACAGCAAGTTAACACCTTGGCCTGAAGCGCCAGCATCCCTTATGGATGCTGGTTAGAGACCCGGCTGCTCCACTTCCGATCCAGCTCTCTGCTATGGCCCGGGAAAGCAGTAGAAGATGGCCCAAGTCCTCGGGCCCCTGCACCCGCATGGGAGACCCAGAAGAAGCTCCTGGCTCCTGACTTCAGCTCGGCACAGCTCTGGCCATTATGGCCAATTGGGGAGTGAACCATCGGATAGAAGACTTTCTCTCTCTCTCTCTCGCTGCTTCTCTTCTCTCTATGTAACTCTGACTTTCAAATAAATAAATAAATCTTTAAAAAAAAAAAGAATAGGTTATAAGTGTGGGGAGCAATCCGGACTAGACTGAGTTACTGGAATTAAGACTTATTCTATGCATCTGCTCTCCCACAATATGGCGCTGGGAGAGAAGTAAACAGCTTCCGCACAGCTGCCTCCAGTTCAACCAATAAACTGTAGGACTTGCTCCTGATTGGAGGAGAGCAGCGTACTCGGCGTGTGGGCAGCCGAGTTGGGATTGGCGGAGGAGGACTATAAAGGAGGAGAGAGACGGCATGCACCAGGAACATCTAAGGGGAACATCTAGCTGAAGGAACATCTGTGCAGCCCCCGAGAAAGCCGGCCGGCGGTGTGCCGCTCCCCTGCGGAAGTGGGGAATGTGGCCAGGGGGAACTGCCCTTCCACGGAGGTGGAAGGGATAGTAGCCAACCCGGGAAGAACCAGCAGCAAACCCGGGGAGGGCCGAGCAGACAGAAAGAACAGCGCAGGGTCCTGTGTCGTTCCTCCACGAAGAGGGGGAGCGACATAATGGTGCCGTGACTCGGATATGAAGCCTAGGCAGGGCTTGGTGTCGTTCCTCCACGAAGAGGGGGAGCGACATAATGGTGCCGTGACTCGGATAGGAAACCTAGGCAGGGTTTAGTGTCGTTCCTCCACGAAGAGGGGGAGCGACAATAAGATGATCCATATTAAATATATGCAAGGGATCTTTAAAATGTTTATGGAAAATGCATATAATAGAAAAAAATGCTTGGATTTCAAATTTTTTGCACCAAAATAAACTTATTTTTAGTTCCATTTTCCATAGACTTTTTGAAGCTGCTTCATATATAATTTGCACAATGCCCACATGTATTCATATGCATAGGAAAGTATAAAAATGTGAACACCAAAAAAGTGTGATTTTTTTTCCCACTTACCTTTTTTTCTAGTTTCCACAAAGAACAAATATTACCTGCTCAGTGCACATTCTGAATTAAAGAAGATCAAGAACTGGGAGTGTGAACCTGTGGTTAGGGCTGGCTTCCTATTCTGTCTTGGGAGAAGTCCCTCTTCACTCACAAGCTCAGGCCAGAAACCTGCTCGCATTCTCCACTCTTTCCTCTTCCTCACTCTTAGCTCATCACAGTCATGCAGGTGCCACCTCTAATCGTTTCTCAAATCAGTCCACTTCTCCAAGTCTCCATGTCCATTCAGGCTCCCTAGTCCATTCTCTTGCCTGCACCACTGTACAACCCTGCTGGCGAGTCTGCCTCTCCTCTCTTCCCCATGCTTCAACCAGGGAGATCTTTCTATTATTAATAATTAATTAATTTGAAAGGCAGAGTTAGAGAAGGAGAGAGAGAGAGAATGAGAGAGAGAGAGAGATCTTCTAAGCCCTGGCTCATTCCCCAAATGGTCACAACAGACAGGGTTGGGCCAGGCCAAAGCCAGAAGCCAGCATCTTCTTCCAGATGTCCCATGTGGGTGCAGGGGTACAAGTACTTAGGCCATCTTCCACTGCTTTCCCAGGGGCATTAACAGGGAGCTGGATCAGAAGTGGGGAGCAGCTGGGACTTGAGCTGGTGCCTATTTGGAATGCTGGCATTGCAGAGGGCAGCTCAACTCGCTAAGCCACACCACCAGTCCCCAGAGAGATCTTTCTAAACTGAAAACCTGACTGGTTATGTTACTTGCCTACTTAAAAACCTCCATTCGTCACACAGCACTGGTGCACAGCGGGTGAATCTGCTTCACCTGTTCTGTGAAGCCCTTTGTCTCTCCTTTAAGTTCTTTCCAGAGTCATCTCATGTCCCTACCCCTGCTGACTCTGCCCAGCCCCAATGACATTTGTTCACCAAGCTCTTCTCAGCCTCATAATGTTTGCTTGAATGCGTTATTCTCAGCCTGGCCCCTAGCACTGGCAGCTCCTTCCCTGTGCCACACATACTTGCAGTATTCCATCTGTGACTCAGTGGGCCTCAAGAGAGGATATGTTACCCCCAAGGATATTTGATAATATCTAGAAACATTTTTTTTAAAGGCTCTCTACTGATTCATGAGGCTATAAATCTTGATGTTTAAGAATATGTATTTTCATTTTATTTGAGAGGCAGAGGGATAGAAGACATAGACACAGACACACACAGAGAGGTTGCCCATCTGCTGGTTCACTCCCCCAATGCTTGCAACAGCAAGAGCTGGACCAGGCCAAAACCAGGTGTCAGGAACTCAGTCTTGGTCTCCCATGTCAGGGATAGGGGCCCAAGTACTGGAGCCATCGCTGGCTGCTTCCCGGGTGTACTTTAGCAGGAAGCTGATCAAGGAAGCAGAGCCAGGACTGTAACCCAGGCACTCTGACAGGGGATGTGGGCACCAAACCGACCCAGCTCTGGGGGCATTTGTCATCGTCATGACGGGGTGCTGTTGGCACCCGATGGGTAGATGCTGCTAACGTTGCAGAGTGTCCTACTGCAGGATAGCACCGACAAAACGGACTTGAGCCTTTCAGAATGTCAGGGAAACCCTGCTGTGATCCTGATGGATCTTTTTCAGCCTCCAGTGGTCCCTCACAAACACGTGCTCCTCAGTACTCAAGAGGGACCCTCTGCAGTCGTGCAGGGTTCTTTCCCCCACAAGCAGCTCCTTCTTGTCCAACGCTCTGTTGGTTGTGTCTCTTTCATGGTGGAAATCTGCGGGGCTTTTCTGGATTCCCTCTGCTTGCGCTACAGCCTGGAAATTCTCCAGGCGATGAGCCGGGGTCGTACGGGCTCCTCGGGTTTGTTTCCTCTCGGGGCCCATGGTCCTTCATTGATGGATGTCAAGGGCTTGAAAACTGTTGATTCGGATCCTTTGTCCTTTTTGTTGTTCTTGTTTCAGACAGGATGGTTGCTTCATCTTGACTGGATGCAGATACTGACTCTTTATATATTACTGTTCTTGCATGGTTTGTTTATTTCCTGCCATGTTTAAAGAAGGAAATCTGCCTAGGTATATACTGCACAACCATTACCATTTACTATAGTTTTCTTGTACCAGTATCTTCTCCACAAGCATCACTTTTATTAATCATATAGACTCCTCTTTACCCAGATTTCTTTTCAGGGTTCTGTGTTTTAACTTTGTACCATGAAGAGGAGTTAGATTCCGCTGCATTCTGCTATTTGAAACTGTAAGCTCAAATTCTAATTATGTTTGCATTTAGCATTACAAAAAATCCTAATATGATTTCATTTTTGTACTTAATTATTTCTTTGATTTGTAAATTTGCCTCAGGAAATACAATTCTCTTTAAAATGAACAATAGCAATTGATTTCCTCTTGTGTTCAATTGACATTTCTCTAGCAACTCAGTAAAGGAAATACCTTGAAATTCTTATAGTATACAATGTCATGTTTACTGCTTGATTAACATAACTGGTAATTAGGCATAAGAGCTAACTTATTAGAGAAAATATGAATTATAAGTAACAAAAGGTAAACACTTGTTGGTATTTCATACAAAGCATTTAATTTCAATCTTTAATCTAACATGTGTTGAGATAAATTCATGCTTCTCCGAAGTGTCCTTATTCGTTTGGGTGAGCTTTTGCAAACTGTGATAAAGTTAGCAGGACAGTCTATGTGGAAGATACTCAAGTTAGCATTCACGGATTAGTAATTCTTACAGAAAATAGATAACAATTGAAGCATGAGTGAGTGTAACCAACAGCTTATTTAATATTTTGGGTTTGGATATTTGTTTTTGTTTAAGTCACTGCATAGCTAAATGGAACTTTAAATTAAAATGATGTTAAGATTGTTACAGGCCTGATAAATTGTAATCATTGCCATGAAGGGTCTTAGACATAAATTCAAAGTGAGGTGAATTTCTAAAGGTGCAATTAAAAATGTTTTTAAGGTTAGAAATACATTATGAAGCAATGCAATAATGTTAAATTCTCTTGCCAAGTGTTTAAGTATTTTTAAATAATATAGGATGTGATCAACTGTAAACATAGTGTCTATGAACCAAAACTGCCCATTCATTCATTCCTTCAAATATTTTTTTAAAGTTGATTTTTTTTAATTTATTTTATTTATTTGAAACAGTTACAGAGAGAGGTATAGACAGGGAAAGAGAAAGGTCTGTCATCCACTGGTTCACTTCCCCAAATGACTTCAATGGGCGGAGCTGAGCCATTGAAGAGCCTGTTGCTTCCTGTGGGTCTCCTATATAGGTGCAGGGGCCATCCTCCTCTGCTTTCCCTGGTGCACTAGCAGGGAGCTGCATCAGAAGTGGAGCAGCCGGGACTCTAACCAGTGTGGCGCTGCAGGCCAAAGTTTTAACTTGCTGTGCCACAGTGCTGGCCCCTTCAGTTAAATATTTTGCGAAGCGCAGATGTCTTGACCTTTTAAAGGGGTCAGGACCTGATAAACCCATCATAAGCTGAAGGTACATTTAACACCCTCAAGCCACCAGATGTCACAGCTCAGCAACCAAGGGCTGACTGGGAGCCATGGCCCTCAGCAAATGCAAGGGAGCACCTACCATATATGCTCTCCAAGACCAAAATTCAAAATGAGAAGTACATTTCCTACTGAATGCCTGTCATTAAACTTCAGATATCATAAGCCACACCATCATATGTCGTGACCATCTGTACTGAGAAAAAACAAGTCATGCAGTCTGCTTTCAGCCCAGCTGTGGTTTCCACAGGAGTGCTGTAGTGAGTGAGTTGTTCTTCAAGGAGCTGATGAAAATCAACAGGATCGGTTGGATACTGTCGTCTACTTGCTGTAGCCAGTTTAATCAAGGGTTTTGGCTAACTTCCCGTTAGCTTTCCCTGTTTCTTCCAGGGGTCTGCCTACTGAGGCAGCTAATGCCCTGGTCCTTGAGTGCTTTTTGCTGTGTATGTGACCCTCTTCCTTGTTTAGGACTGTGCAGTCACCAGTGAAGGGCCTCAGCAGTTCAGCTCTACTTATGCAGCTACATTTCTTAACCTCCTCGTCTTCAGCCTTGAGTGGAGGAGATAACACAGAAGACTGCCTTTTGAAGTGGTATTGAACTCATTGACTCTCATCAGAAGCGTATCAGCAGTTGCAAACATTACAGTGTAGATTAAATACTTGAGGAGTTTGAACTATGTTCAAAATTGGGATGACAGATACAAAGCACTTTTTATTGTTTGGTGTCTCTAAGATCAAAATTGCCTCTGCCTTTGATGGTATATTTGAATACTATATCTGGATTTATCACAGCACTGTAGAATTGCCTTATAAATAAAGAAAACTCAGCTCTTTGGTCTAGAGATGTTCTGTAAAGCTCATCTGAAATTATCTCTTAATACCAATTTATTGACTTTTAGTTGCTATTGATTTATAAACCTTGGCAGCATTATCACAAAGTTGCATCTTTAATTATGATGATATATATTCATATTACCATATTAAAGAACTTTATGATTATCTAGTGTGCAAGATTATGAAATTGTAACATTAAAACTTTTCAGTTAAGAGAATTCTTCTCACATTGAAAAGTGAAAGCATTCAGCACGCCAGACATCATAGTTGCAGTAAGATTTTCTCAGCCCCAACATTACAACACAACACTTGTTTTTAAAATAGATATCAATTTAAGTCAGGAAATAAAACTTCTATGATTTTCAATTTTCAAATTTCTATTACTGAAAATGCTTAAGTTTTGTTTTTCTGGTCAATTAAAAGCTTTTTGATGATCGTTTAGCTTTTAAGAATCTATCCAAAGAGATCAAGACTGCTTTGGAAATAAAATTTCCTTTGAATTCAGACAACTTTATCCAGTTATTAAAAAAGATGAAATTATAACAATTGAAGATCTTAATTGGCTTTATTATTTAATTGAATTGGGCAACATTTCATTCCATAAGACAGAATAAGTGTTTCCATGGGCTGAGCGGTAGAGTTGGTTTTATAGCTAGAGAAGGGTTGGACAAAGCAGAAACAAAGAACAAAAAGCAAATTGGTCATTTCAAAGTTACTTTCCCTGTAAGGCAATGACTGGGAGATAGAACAATGGAGAAACAACCAGTGGGTACCCCGGGGTTACCTCAGGTTACCTTTGTGTGAGGATGAAATCCCAGGGAGCCTCATTATCATGCGGATTGACACTGGCCTGCCTAGGGAGCGTGGCTGCTATCTCTCTCTCCCAGATTTCTCAGAAGGTCAGATAACAACCTGTTTTCTCTTGGCTGACATGGAACCTCAGCAGGAGAGACTTTATTTTGATTTTTGCTCTGGTCTTTGGGACTCAGTGCAGGAGCCTAGTCCAAAATAAAGATCTCCTGTAATTTTTGTGTAACAACTCTATTAGAGTGAACGTTCCTGCTTCCCTGACTGAGCTGACGCTTCATGGGGGCAGGAACACTACTCTATTCACTTCTGAGCCCACAGTGCTTGGAAGAGAGCCTAACACTCCATATTCAGTATATATATTCACTGGATGTAACTTCTGTTTGTTGAAATAGAGTGAATTTGTGTGTTGATTTAATCTGGTTGTATAAAAAGTCGTTCTTACCATACTTTGCAATTATTTATTACCCTAAATTGAAAAGAGACTACAATAGGAGAAATTTGATTCCTATGAAGTGCCATTAGAGAGGTCAGCATTGTGGTGTGACCACTAAAGCTGCCACTTTCAACACAGGTGTCCCTCATGGGCATTTGTTCGTGTTCTGGCTGCTCCGCTTCCTATCCAGTTCCCTGCTAATATACCTAGGAAAGACAGTGGAAGGTAACCATCTTGTGTTTGGACTCCTGCCACCTACGTGGGAGATGGGGATAGAGTTCCAGCCTCCTGGCTTTGGCCTGGCCCAGCCCTGGCTGTTGTGGTCCTATGGGGAGTGAACCAGGAGGTGGAGGATCCCTCAATCTCTGTCTTTCTCACCACCCCTCCCTCTCTCTCTCTGTAACTCTGACTTCCTAAATAAATAAATGTTAAGAAAAAAAGGTATTTGAAAAATCCATAGAGAATAATGGAGTAATGACTCAGAACAGGTCAGTGAAAAAAATGCTGGTTTTTGTTTGTTTGTTTGTTTGTTGGTGAAATCAAATTCATGAGAAATAAGAAAAAGCTAGAGAAATCAAGATACATTTTAACCCCAGGCTGAATTATGACAGCATCTTGAAAGTTCATGGAAAATATGTATTATGAGAAATCTATGCATGGATTTTAAAATGTCTTGCACTCAAGTACACTTAATTCCATGAACTTTTTCTAACTCCTCGTATAACAGCTGCTTTGAATGGTAAGGCTCAGCTCAAAGCGGAGAAATGCAGAATTGGAGTGAGGGAGCGCTTTATTGGTGGTTTGGGCTGAGGTGGGGGGTATTTGTTTAAAAAGGAAGCAACCTGGACATTTCCAAGCTTAGGATGGAGCTCTGACATCCCTGCCACCCAGAGTTTTGCCACTTTGTGTAGCTGGCACATATCTTGCAAGGTGTAGGAGCAGTAGTGTTGTGCAGGAAGAATGAAGCCTTGCTGACAACTTCCCTGTAAACTGAGTTGTCGTGGGAGAGTCAGAGCCAGGCAGGAGCACATGAAAGAGCTGTGTGATGTGTCTAATGATAGTGAGCCATGAAGAGGGGGAGGGGGAGAGAATCTGGGAGCGGGACTCCTCTCGGAAAAAAAAAGATCTAAATACAAGTCACAGCCCTAAGCGTGTGGAACGAAAGAGAAGACCCTGGGGCCAGCGGGAATCATTTATTTCAAGTTGATTATATGGAATCGCTCAAATAAAAAGTGAACTTAGGAAAGAAGGAGTGGTGTGTAGGGAAAACTCGGAGGGCTGGAGAGGGAGCCTTCCGGGACCTTGAGATTAAAGGGAAGGACAAAATGAGGAAGAATAAAGACAGAACAGAACCATTTAAAATGCAGAGTAGCCCAGGGCTCCTTTCCCTCTTGCAGGCTCTTGCGTGGCAGAGCAGGTTGCACCCACTCTTTCTGCTGTCAGGTCAGCAGAAGCAGGACAAAGAGTTGCTAAGCAAAGAAACAATTTGCCTTGCTCCTCCTAACTGATTCTTGCTGCCGGCAGTTGCAGGAAACGACCCCATCAAATTAGCCACTTGAATTGCCTTAAATATCAGAATAGCGCTGATTAAATTCATTTGCTGCAGAGGAAAATGCATTTTAAGGAGAGGGGTCTGTGAGGGGGACCAACTTTTCCCACAGTTCAAGACATTTAGGTTCTTAAAACATGAAAATTGTGCTCTTGGAAGGAAAAGTTCTTTGTGGAAACTAATCAAATGTTCCACGCTTTTGTCAGTTTCAGTTGTAAGAAGCTCCCAATTTGCTCCTGCTCTTAAATGGAAAAAGGCGGGGAGGGAGGAAGCCTAGTTTTGTAAGGAAAAGAAAGGGAATTTATTTGTGAATGGAGAAATGACTACAGGAAAAAAACTTTTCCATTGTGGAAAATTTAACTATTGAAGCCAGTTTTTAGCTGGCTTCTGCAGTACCATTGGAGCTGGTGCTTATTATTATTATTATTATTTTCCTGGTGTGAAAAATCAGGTATGCAAGGGTAGTTCACAAAGTTTGGGGAAAATGAAATTAAAAGATGTTTATTTTGGTGCAAAAACTTTGAAATCCTGCATAGTTTTCAGCATTACATTTTCCATGAAGTTTTGAAAGATCTCAGTATGCATGGATTTCACAGTTCTTTTGCACCAAAATAAACTCACTTTTGTATTTTGAAAAAGTTCATTTTCCATGAACTTTTTGGTCTGCTCACAGTAGCCTAAAAGAACACCCAGAGCTCTCATCGGCAGAAAGTGTGCCTCACTTTTGTCACCGAATAGTCTAGGTCAAGTTTCCAAATACTGATTTCCTGTTGAAAGTGTGTTTCCTGCACAGAAAATACTATAGTGTTCCACTGTTCTTTAGGTTGAGGATAGGGGGTTGTCAGTTTATAGATGATCATTATGCTCAAATCATCAAACCTTTTATCTTTACAGAGAGGCCAATGAAAATTGAACTCGGAGCATAATTTGTAACAAGCAGGACTGATGTGCACCCAGAAGGAATGAAGTATGGATGTGAAAGAACGTAGGCCTTACTGCTCCCTGACTAAGAGCCGACGAGAGAAAGAGCGGCGGTATACGAATTCCTCGGCAGACAATGAGGAGTGTAGGGTCCCTACGCAGAAGTCTTACAGTTCCAGTGAAACCTTGAAAGCTTTTGATCATGATTCTTCTCGACTGCTTTATGGAAACAGAGTAAAGGATTTGGTTCACAGAGAAGCAGACGAGTACACTAGACAAGGTAGGTGATTGTTCTAGTCCACCAAGCACGCTCACACGTGGCTAAGGTGCCACACTTCAAGCCGAGGGACTTGAGGGTTTTCTGATTTCGATGCCCTAGCCACTGAAGGTGATTCTGCACTATTGCATGATCACACAGTATTCCAGATTACAGGAAGAAAGCCACCAGCTGTCACATTGGCCCCCAGACATAGGTGTGGTCAGGAGAAGAAAGCCATTGTGCAGCCCCAGGTGTTTATGTGAGGTTTCCGATTCTACACATGGCCAAAGTGTGCATCAGCGCGCAATGCAAGTCCCGGGGCTGCCTTTGAGCTGACTGAAGGAGCTCGCAGATGTTGTCTTTAGAGTTAGAACTGGTGCAAGGGGAGCAGGAGCTGCTGAGGAAACCTGCCTCTGCCTCAGAAGAAAGTAAGAATTACTATCTCAGGTGGTTCAGGACTGTCAGCCCAGCTGTGTTTGCATCTGCTCGTGTACATGAGAACCTAACACAGAAAGGTGCCCCCTTGTTTCTGCTGGACCACTGAGAACATTAAAGGTACACCTTAAAACATCCTAGGTTCCCATAATATAACACAGCACAGTTGGGTTGAACAGTTTTACCATGTGCTCTGCCTATGTAGCCCATCGTCAGGATAAGGACCTCTGTAGCTGTACTTCATTATCCTGTACTTACCCAGTTCCACACTTAAGGTGGAACCTTATCTTAATTAATTTTTAGATTAATATGGAGCTCAGCTTTGTGTCTTCTAACACAGTCTTGAGACCAGGGCGAGTTTCCTACTTATGAAAAAGGAAATCCTCTTGTATTTGTCTTGGAGACACAATTCACATCAAACATAGCATCTCTTGGTTAACTTAATCAGGAGGGAAGGAAAAATGGAGTAAACGCAGCCGTAAAGAATGCATTCATTCTTTTCCAGTCATCTTACAGGCAGTGTGATCGCACTCTGATATCGGGCAGGACCAAAATTAAGAAAAGCTGATGACACAATCACTTGTTCAAAAGTTTGAAATCTGTCCTGTGGTTCTTTCCCTCTCTGCACTGTGGAGAGAGCCATCCTTACTAGATGGAAGTAGCATGCACTCACCCAAGCCAGTTTACATCAAAGAAAACTCACTTGGCTTGCTCAGGAGAGCTCTCCTTCCTCCTGCAGCCTGCCTTACTAATTACTGCTATCGACATTTATGAACTGGGACAAACCAGCCTAACGTCCTCAATCCATGTTTAAGGGGAGAAGATGGAGAATGCATATTTGAGGTGCACAGAGGTGGTCAGTGAGCACAGAGCGTCTTAGAGGTCTGTGCCTCAGTTGCTCTGCCACATTGTGTACACAGCTGGCATCCATTATCAGTGTGCATTTTTCACCAGTTTAAAAAGGGGAGGGGCTGTAGAAAGGCGTGCACTCTGAACCCAGTGTGCTGTCTTGCTTTTTGCAACAAAAATGACTGGCATGTACCCTACTGGGGAAGAAACCCTCCGCGGTGGAATAGTATTAGGAGAACAGCAGCAGCTCGTGGGGTGCAGTGCGAGGCTGTCTCCTCCCCCCGGGCAAGCGTTGACTTTTGGCAGAGCCGAGAGTGCTTAAACAGGTTAAAAATAGCGCACTGAAATTTCCACCTCCTAAGCAGTGTTCATCCAGCGCAGGCTGTCGTTGACGACGTTGGCGATACCATCTGTGGAAACCCTGGATCCCACGTTCTTAGGAGACCAAATAGTGCTATCCCTCAGCTCCTCGAAAGTCACGCCCGCCTGGGAGAAGGGGAAGGAAGGAGAGAGACGAAGGATGGGAGGCAGCCCATGGGGGAGCTTGTGGTGGTGGTGGACGGACGGAGGTCTAAGAGCAGAGCTGAAAGGAAGAGCAGAAGTGCGGCAAGTGAGGGTGCTGGCAGACACTTGACATTCCTAAATTAGACTTTCTTCAAAGCATCAATGGACTGGACCACGAATTCCAGCTCCTGTGCACCGATGCCTTATCGCACGCCAGTCTACCCGCCAAGCAGGGTATGCAAGCGATCGCCTGGTGAGGGATGTCCACCCAGCTTCTGCCTTTCATAGATTGAGACATTTTTGGCTCTGAGAGGCCTACACTCCCAAGGCTAGTTAGTGAGGGCCAGCTGGGACTTGAACCCAGGCCAGCCTGCCTCTGGCACTCATGCTTCTCATCTCTGCAGTTGCCAAAGCGGAGAGCAGTTCAGTGTAAGAATTGCCCTTTGCTTTCTCGGAGTCGCCGTCAGGCAGTGTGGGATTAAAATGGTGCTGGTGCGGACAGTGAGAAGTGAGCAAACCGGAGACATGCTTAGCAAATGAAATCGATAGGATTTTGAAGTGGGGTGGATGAGGCCGCGAGCGAAGGAGGCATTGCAAATACCTTTTCTGTTCTGCGGTTTGATACGGGGAGTGTTCATAGCGGGAGCGGTAGGTTGAGGGAAGAAACGACTATGGAAATCTGCCATCAGATTATGTTTTTCTTGAGCAAGCATCATGAAAAATCCTCCCAGGCTTTCATTTTCTTTGAGCCTGACAAATGTCAATTTTTCCTCACTGAGTATTGTGCTGTGGGATTAATTATTTAATTGACAAAATGTGCTTCCTGCCACAGCTCCTGACATCACATACACATAATAAAAATGAAAGATTCAAACTATTACTAATAGCCAGAAAGCCTTGAAATAATTCCAAAGCGTCATGCACGTGAACCGTTCAAGCTGCCCACCCAGTCCCAGATCCCCCCCCCCCCCCCCCCCGGCTCCTCGAATGACACAGGAACAGGCAGCTTCTTCCAGAGGAAGAGCTAAGGAGAGACCCTGTTCGTGCAGTTGCACAGCGGATTTGAATCTAGAAATGGAAAGTTTTTATTTTTATCAACCGATTTTCTGGCCTTGTACGAAGCTTACTGCTAATCATGTCTCGTGGCTTTCTTGCCTGGCAGGGGACTACTGCTGATCACACGTGTGGTTTAGACACGATAGAGCGGGGGTGTTTTCCTTTTCTCAGTCACGTGCGGTGTGTGTGGCTCTCGGGTGGGCCTGCTCCCGTGCACCCCTGCTTTCCGTGTGGTTCGCTGATGGTGGAAATAGTTGCTCTGCTGGCAGCCGTGGAGCTCTCTGTAGGTGTGACGGGGACCCGCTAATGTAACTGGTTTTGCATTCTTGGATAGTATTTTCTTTGAAGAGAATTTATCCCGTCGGGTCAGAGACACCCGTCTTAGGGAACAGCTGTGTAAGATCAGCCCACGGCTTCAGAGACGCGATAAAAGAAAAGATCTTTTCTTCCCCTCCGCCTCAGTTCCCTGTGTTCTGCACATTGCCTGTCATACTCCTGACCAAATAAGAAAGCTTATCAACTCCAGCAGGGGTGCTGGCCGTAAGGGTGACGTCTGGAAATGAGAACACTTTTGTTCCACAGCCGCAGAAGGCTCAAAAGAACCACCCTGGAGGCAGTGCCCACCCGAAGCGTTTAACCCTCAGCAATCAGTGTAGGTGTTGTGAGTCTGAATTTTACAATGAAGAGACTGTCGTGTATTCTTCATTTAAGAATGGCAACAGGAGGAAAGCTGTCTCTTTTAAATTGGAAAAATAAGTAGCATAAAATGTCTGTGTTCACAGGTAACTGAAATTCCAATGGAAAATACAATTGCAAAAAAGAGAAGGGAAGGACCAAGGCAGGTGGACAACACAGGCACTCCCTGACTTTCTTTTTTTAAGATTTATTTATTTGAAAGAGGGAGAGAGGAGAGAGAGAGGGAGAGGTCTTCCACCTGCTGTTTCACTCTGCAAACGGCTGCAATGACCAGGGCTGTGCCAGGCGGAAGCCAAGAGCCAGGAGCTTCTTCTGGCTCTCCCATATGGATGTAGGGGCCCAAGCACCTGGGCCATCTTTGGCTGCTTTCCCCCGCACATTAGCAGGGAGCTGGATCGGAAGTGGAGCGGCCAAGATTGGAAGCAGTGCCCATATGGGATGGCGGCATTGCAGGCCATGGCTTAAGCAGCTATGCCACAGCGAGGGCCCCACTCCCTGATTTCTGGTGTGACTCACCTCTGACGGCCCCACTTGGGTGACAGTTGCCTTCTACGAGCAGCTGGTTTCCTTGGCTCCTCAGGAGCTGGGGGAATCTAAACAGGGACATTTCTCCACTCTTGATGGTATGAGAGTGCCGGCTGGGGAAACCAGGCCATGGAAAGGCTTACCCTTGGAATGCAACAGGTCTTTCCATTGTTCCCTAAGATACCCTAGGAAAATTACATGCTGAATGGCAGTGGGACACAGAAAGTGGTACAGGGTGCCAATGAAGCAGATCAGAAAGCACTGGGTGAAAATGAGCAGGGGCCGGCGCCGTGGCTCACTTAATCCTCTGCCTGTGGCACCGGCATCCCATATGGGCACTGGGTTCTAGTCCCAGTTGCTCCTCTTCCAGTCCATCTCTCTGCTGTGGTCCAGGAAGGCAGTGGAGGATGGCCCAAGTGCTTGGGCCCCTGCACCGCATGGGAGACCAGGAAGAAGCACCTGGCTCCTGGCTTCTGATAGGCGCAGCACCGGCTGTAGCGGCCATTTGGGGAGTGAACGAGGGGGAGGAAGACCTTTCTCTCTCCCTCCCTCTCTCTCTCTCTCTCTTTCTCTCTCTCTCTCTCACTGTCTAAACTATACTTGTCAAATAAAAAAAGAGTAAAAAAATTTTTAAAAAAATGAGCAGTGAAGGTCAAGATTTACTTATTTTTATTAGAAGGAGAGATTGACAGGTCTCCCATCTCCTAATCAAAAGCCTGCAACAGCTGAGGCTGGGTCAGGCCAATGCCAGAGGCAGGAGCTCAATTTGGGGCACCCCTGTGGGTGGCAGCAACCCAACAACTGGAGCAATCACATGCTGTTTCTCAGGGTACACACTTGCGGGAAGCTGGAATCACCAACAAAATTGGAACTTGAACCCAAGTTCTCTGTCATGGGATGCAGGCATCCCAAGTAGCATCTTAACCGCTGTGACAAATGCCAGCCACTTGTTAAGGCATATTTATGCTATACTAATTTGACTCATCTCCTTCAAAATCAAGCAGAGCTAGAAGATAAAAATAAGATAGCAATTATATAACATCAAGCAAAATTTTTAGCTAAGGTAAATATTATATATATAATTTACATAAATAAAACTTGAAGCTACAGAGATGTATATGTCAGAAATGGTAGTTTCCATGTTGCTGTTTCTGTTGAAAGAGTTGCAGAAACGAATTTTGAATTTGGTCACAAAAAGAAACAAAAAATTTAGAAGATATTTTATTAGACAAAACTTTAGATCATAAAATTTTTTTAAAGATTTATTTATATTTATTTATTTGAAAGAGTTATACAAAGAGAGGAGAGGCAGAGAGAGAGGGCTTTCATCTGCTGGTTCACTCCCCAATTGGCCACAATATCTGGAGGTGCACCGTTCTGAAGGAAGGAGCCAAGAGCTTCCTTCGGGTCTCCCACACGGTTACAGAGGCCCGAGGACTTGGGCTATCTTCTGTTGTTTTCCCAGGTCATAGCAGAGAGCTGGATCAGAAGTGGGACAGCTAGGACTCAAACTGGTGCCCATATGGGATGCCAGCACTGCAGGTGGTGGTTTTACTCGCTGTGCCACAGCGCCAGGCCCCTAGATCATAAAATTCAGAAAATTAGAATTAAAAGGTAAACAAATACTTTTCCCCCTATGGATTATGACATTCCTTGACTATTATAAGAAGCAATAAAAAGAAAATTCTACTTCCAAAATTTATGGGAGTTAGTGAAAGCATAATCATTGGAAAACTATGTAAAGAATAAATATGTTTATAAAACAAAGAATTAGAATCGTGCCAGGGGATCCCAATACAATCCCATCAAGGTGGCATGTACCAATGCCATCTCACTAGTCCAAGTGATCAATTTCAGTTCACAATTGATCACACTGAGAGGTCTAAGAGTCAAAGGGATCACACAAACAAGACTAGTGTCTGCTAATACTAGCTGATAGAATCAAAAAGGGAGAGAAGGATCCATCATGGGAAGCGGGATACACAGTAGACTCATAGAATGGCAGATGTCCTAAATAGCACTCTGGCCTCAGAATCAGCCTTAAGGCATTCGGATATGGCTGAAGAGCCCATGAGAGTATTTTAGGCATGGAAAGCCAAGACACCCTGGAAAAAAAAAAAAAAAAGACTTAAATGAAAGATTTCTGTGAGTGAGATCCCAGTGGAAAGAACAGGGCCATCAAAGAAGGAGGTACCTTTCTCTGAAGGGAGGAGAGAACTTCCACTTTGACTATCACCCTGTCGGAATAAGATCGAAGTCGGCGAACTCAAAAGGCTTCCATAGCCTTGGCAACTCCTGACTAGAGCCTAGGGAGATTACTGACGCCATAAACAAGAGTGTCAAATTGTTAAGTCAACAACAGGAGTCACTGTGTACTTACTTCTCATGTGGGGTCTGTTCTTAGTGTGTTGTCCAATGTGAAGTAATGCTATAACTAGTACTGAAACAGTATTTTACACTTTGTGTTTCTTTGTGGGTGCAAACTGATGAAATCTTTATTTAATATATACTGAATTGATCTTCTGTATTTAAAGATAATTGAAAATGAATCTTGATGTGAATGGAATGGGAGAGGGAGCGGGAGATGGGAGGGGTGTGAGTGGGAGGGAAATTATCCGGGGGGGGGAAGCCATTGTAATCCATTAACTGTACTATGGAAATTTATATTTACTAAATAAAAAATAAAAGAACAAAGAGTGACAGGATAGGAATTTACAATACAAATTAAGAAATGAGTTTAGTGAGAAAACTAAATAATCCCAGGTAGATAAAAAGAATAAAAGTGAGATTAAAAACAGACAAGTCTAGAATTAGGATACCTGCATCCCATATCAGAGTACCTGGGTTTGGTACTGTCTCCAGCTTCCTACTAATGCACACTCTAGGAAGCAGTGGTGATGGCTCATGTAACTGGATTTCTGCTGCCCACATAGAGTCCTGGCTTGAGTTCCCAGCTCCTGTCTTTATCGCAGCCCTACAGTCATTTGGGGAGTGAACCAATGGATGGGATCTTCTCGTTCTTTCTCTTTCTGTCTTTTTCTGTCTCTCTGCCTTTCCAAATAACAAAAATGAACAACAACAACAGCAAAAAGATAAGTTGATTCTGTGAAAAGACTAATTAAACACATAACACCTCATGATCCTAATTAAAAAATAAAGATATATTGGAAAGATTGTGAAAACTAAATGGGATTATTCCAACCAATAAATATAAAACAATCTAGAGGAATTTATTATTTCTCAGAAAACATAATTAACCTCAAATGATTTCAGAACATGGAGAAAGCTTGTTAAAGCCAGTTATCTTAGAAAGAATTAGAAAGATGATTTAAAAGGCACCATTATAAGGGCCAAAAGCGTTCCTAGATGCATTTTACATAGTTTGCAAACTATGTTCAAAAAGCTTATCAGTGGAGCCTAGGTTAAGCTCAAGGTTGAGATACTCATAACTTCCTTTAGGATAACCAGGTCTGATTCCCAGCTCCAGTTCCTGACTCTGGTTTCCTGCTAATGTGGACCTGGAAGACAGCAGAGATGACTAAAGGAATTGGGTTCTTTTTTTTTTTTTTTTTTTTTTTTTAATTATTTGACAGGTAGAGTTAGACAGTGACAGAAAGGTCTTCCTTCCGTTGGTTCACCCCCCAAATGGCCGCTACAGCCGGCGCACTGCACTGATCTGAAGCCAGGAGCCAGGTGCTTCCTCCTGGTCTCCCATGCGGGTGCAGGGCCCAAGGACTTGGGCCATCCTCCACTGCCTTCCCGGGCCACAGCAGAGAGCTGGACTGGAAGAGGAGCAGCCGGGACTAGAACGCAGCACCTGGGCCGGCGCCGCGGCTCACTAGGCTAATCCTCCGCCTAGCGGCGCCGGCACACCGGGTTCTAGTCCCGGTTGGGGCGCCGGATTCTGTCCCGGTTGCCCCTCTTCCAGGCCAGCTCTCTGCTGTGGCCAGGGAGTGCAGTGGAGGATGGCCCAGGTGCTTGGGCCCTGCACCCCATGGGAGACCAGGAAAAGCACCTGACTCCTGGCTCCTGCCATCGGATCAGCCCGGTGAACCAATGGCAAAGGAAGACCTTTCTCTCTGTCTGTCTCTCTCACTGTCCACTCTGCCTGTCAAAAAAAAAAAAAAAAAAAAAAAAAAAAAAAAAAAAATAGAACGCAGCACCTATATGGGATGCTGGCACCGAAGGCGGAGGATTACCCAAGTGAGCCACGGCGCCGGCCCCAGGAATTGGGTTCTTGTCAAAGGCATGGGAAACTTGGATTGAGTTCCTTGCTCCTGACTTTGGCCCTCCCCAGTCCCACCTGTTGTCATAGGCGTTTGGAGGTGATCCAGCAGATGGGAGTTCTATCTTTCTCGCTCTCTCAAAAAAAAAAAAAAAAATCTCCAAAAAAACTAGGCAACCCTATGCACAACCTTCCAGCTCCAAAAATGACAAGTGGAAAGTTTCAAAATTCACATTATGAAGTCAGAATAATCTTAGTTTAAAAAAAAAAGGAAAAAATGTAAAATGGTATAAAAAAGAAGCTATTTAGACCAAAATTGCTTCCCAAAGTGTGTGTAAAAATGCTAAACACCTATTTGTATTTAAGAATCCTGCAATGAATGAAAAGAATATGCTATACCAAATTAATAACCACATGGTTACTAATCTTTGGAGATGAAGGATTTTTCAATGTTAGGAACTCTTATAGCATAATTAGATCAATAAATCAAAGTAGAAAACATGATTTTATCAATAGATGATGAAAAGGTCTTAGGTAAAATTTAGAAACCATTCTTTATTAAAATAATAGCAAATAAATGAAAAAAAGAAGAAAAACAGTTAAGGATTTAAGATGATCAATCAAAAAAGTAAACAGCATTATAATGTTAAAGACTGAACATTTCAGTAAAATTCAGGAATATAATTCATGCACCTGCTGTCACCATTTAAATTTATTTTTCATATTTTAGCAACTATAATAGAACAAAATTAGGATATATATATCTTAGGAGGAAATCAGCATTTTTGTCAACTACATGGGTCTG